>NW_007726239.1:814357-918496 GCF_000696425.1 Galeopterus variegatus
TTTGGACAAGAATTTTTTTTTTTTTTTTTTTTTTTTTTTTTTTTTGTCTTTTTTCGCATCCGGCAACGGACTGCAACCCTCAGTGTCGCGCCCATACCGGGGCGGAACCGGCAACGGGATCGCAACCCTCGGCGCCGCGTCCGCCCCTCGCTCAGCCAGTGAGCGGGAACCGGTCTGTATGTGGGATCCAAACCCTCGGCGGGAGCGCCGCTGTGCTCGCAAGCGGCGCACTGTAGCAGTGCGCCACCGGGCCGGCCCAAGAAGTTATTTTCTTGTCACAATACTATTCTATGGAAAGAAGAGCCTACATTCTGGTGGTCACTTAGCCATCTCTGCCACATACAGTATTCTCTCTGTAGACTAGGTGTAAAAAATGGTATCTTATGGGAGCATGTGTAAGATGGTTTTACTTACTTGGATTTAGTAGAAAAGATGTTTTCATGTGTTTTTCCAGATGAAGAACAGAACTTTGAGTCATAAAACAAAACAACAAACCAACAACAACAAAATCGGAAATTTGAAGTGAATAGAAGATAAGGAAGACCAAATTTTGATTCTCTGAACATTGGTTTATAATAACAATATGGGTCAAGACCCGAGTAGGAGTTGAATTTACTATGTGAATCCTGGGAAGAAATATGCTTGGCAGCGATTTTTTTTTAGATATTTCAATTTAATTATTTAATTGTTTTTAAGACATGACATATGTATCACAAAACTGACACATTGTTAATGTACAGTTAGATGATTTTTAGTAAATTTGTACAGTTATGTAACATGAACACAATCTAGTTTTGGAACACTTCTGTCACTACACGAAATGTCAAACTTTGCCTGCAACTCAGACGACCATTAATCTTCTTTTTGAATGTATAGTTTTATTTCTAAGAATTCTACAAAATTCAAATTATACAACATACAATGATTTGTGTCTTGCTTCTTTTCCTGAGCATGTTTTTGAGACATATCTATGTTGCTGCAGATATCAATAGAACTTTCTTTTTTACTGATGAGCAGTATTCCATTCAACGGATATATCCCATTTTATTTATCTAATCACCAGTTAAGGAAATTTTAATTGATTCGTATTTTTGGCTATTATAAACGATGCACATTCACATACGAGTCTTTTATGGACATGTGTTTTCATTTCTATTGGAGTAGACACATAAAAGTGAAATTGCTGGATCATATGGTAAATATATGTTTACGATTTTAAAAAACTATCAAACTCTTTTCCAAAATGACTGTTCTATTTTATGCTCTGACCATGAATATATGTGAGTTTCCTTTTTCCACACCCTTGTCAAAACTCAGTATTTTCAACAATTAAGAGTAAACCTATTCTAGTGAGTCTGGATAGATATCTTGAGGTTTCTTGTTTGTCTTTTTTGTTTTGGCAGCTGGCCAGCACAGGGATCTGAACCCTTTATCCTGGTGTTATAACACTGTGCTCTAACCAACTGAGATAACGGGCTAGCCCACTGTTGAGGTTTCAATTTGAATTTCCCTAATGAATAATTTTACTGAGCATATTTTCATGTGCTTATTAGTGATTTATATATCTTCTTTGGTGCAATATCTATTTAAACCTTTTTCCCTTTTTTGTCTTTTTGTGGGGGGGACTTATAAGATTACATTATATCTTCTGAATATGTTTTGCAAGTATGTTATCACACTGTGCAATCTGTTGTGCTATTTTGTGTGTTTGTGTGTTTGTTTTCTCAATGGTGACTATTGAATACCAAAAGTTTTTAATTTTTATGAAGTCAAATGTATTAGTCCATTTTTGTTGCTTATGACACAATAGTTGGAACTGGGTGATTTACAAAGAAAATGAAATTTATTGCTTACAGTTTCTAAGGCTAAGTCCAAAGTCCATCTAGCAGTGGCAACAGTGACCCAGGGGTCTCACATTGCAAGATGGTAGAAGCAGAGAGAGAGAGAAAGTGAGAGCAGACTCTCCTCTCCAAAACCTTCAAAGCCATGCCCCTGACCACCATTTTTAATCCATTCACTACTGCACAGTCCTACAATCCAATCACCTCTTCAATGCCCCAACTTTCAATTACCATAATAGGATTTCCCACCCTCAGTCTCAGTGGGGGCTAAGTTTCCAATACATAAAATTGAGGATCACAATTCAAGCTTCAATGAGTTTTTGAGGGACATAATTCAATCCACTACATTCCACCCCTGGCCCCCCAAAACTCATGCCTTTTTCACATGCAAATATATTCATTTCATCTTCAAAGTCTTGTTTCAACTCCAAAGTCCAAAGTTCAAAGTCCCATCTGTGAAATCAGTACAAGTTATCTACTCCCAAGATACAATGGTGGGACAAATGTAGGGTACATATTCCCATTCCAAAAGGAAGAATAGGCCAAAAGAAAGGGGTAACAGGTCTGAAACAGGTCCAGATCCCAGCAGGGCAGGCATTAAATTCCAAAGCTGTCAAATCATGTATTTTTAAAAAATTTTTAATTATTTTATCAATATACAATGTAGTTGTTTATTGTGGCCCATTGACAAGACCTCCTTCCCCCCTCCTTCTCCCCCTCCCTCCCAACAACCTCACATCTGTTCACTTGCCCTAACAACTTCAAGGAATTGTGATTGTTGTGTCTTCTTCCCTCCTCCCCCAGTTTATTTGTTTATGTTTTTAATTATTTTAAGCTCCCACAAATAAGTGAGAACATGTGATATTTTCTCTTTCTGTGCCTGATGTATTTCACTTAACATAATTTTCTCTAGGTCCATCCATGTTGTTGTAAATGGCAGTATTTCATTCTTTTTTATAGCTGAGTAGTATTCCATTGTATAGATATACCACAGTTTCCATATCCACTCATCTGATGATGGACATTTGGGCTGGTTCCAACTCTTAGCTATTGTAAATAGTGCTGCAATGAACATTGGAGAACAGGTATACCTTTGACTTGATGATTTCCATTCCTCTGGGTGTATTCCCAGCCGTGGGATAGCTGGGTCATATGGTAGATCTATCTGCGATTGTTTCAGGAACCTCCATACCATTTTCCATAGAGGCTGCACCATTTTTCAGTCCGATGAACAATATATGAGAGTTCCTTCTTCTCTGCAACCTCGCCAGCATTTATCATTCACAGTCTTTTGGATATTAGCCATTCTAACTGGGGTGAGATGGTATCTCAGTGTGGTTTCGATTTGTGTTTCTCGAATGCTGAGTGATGTTGAGCATTTTTTCATGTGTCTGTTGGCCATTTGTATATCTTCCTTTGAGAAATGCCTATTTAGCTCCTTTGCCCATTTTTTTTTTTTTTTGTCCTTTTTGAGATCGGCCGCACCGTGCTCAGCCAGTGAGCACTGTGAGCGCACCAGTCATCCCCATATAGGATCCGAACCCGTGGCGGGAGCGCTGCTGCGCTCCCAGCACCGCACTCTCCCGAGTGCGCCATGGGCTCGGCCCCCTTTGCCCATTTTTTAATTGGGTTACTTGTTTTTTGTTGTAAAGTTGTTTCAGTTCCTTGTATATTCTGGATATTAATTATTTGTCAGATGTATATTTGGCAGAGATTTTCTCCTACTCTGTTGGTTGTCTTTTAACTTTGTTAATTGTTTCTTTTGCTTTGCAGAATCTTTTTAGTTTGAAATAATCCCATCTGTTTATTTTTCCTTTGGTTGCCTGTGCTTTTGGGGATGTATTCACAAAGTCTGTGCCCAGTCCTACTTCCTGTAGTGTTTCTCTTATGTTTTCTTTATGAAGTATTATTGTTTCAGGGTATATATTTAATTATTTTATCCATTTTGAGTTGATTTTGGTATATGGTGAGAGGTACAGGTCTAGTTTCATTCTCCTGTATATGGATATCCAGTTATCCCAGCACTATTTGCTGAAGAGGCAGTCTCTTCCCCAGCATATAGACTTGGTGCCTTTGTCAAAGATCAGATGGCTGTAGGTATGTGGGTTGGTTTCTGGATTCTCTATTCTATTTCATTGATCAGTGTGTCTGTTTTTATGCAAGTACCATGCTTTTTAGTTATTATAGCTTTGTAGTATAGTTTAAAGCCAGGTAGGCTGGATATTTTTTTTCCATTTCTGAGAAAAATGTCATTGGAATTTTGATGGGGATTGCATTGAATTTGTATATCACTTTGGGTAGTGTGGACATTTTCACTATATTGAGTCTTCCAATCCAAGAGCATGCGATATTTTCCCATCTTCTTGTGTCCTCTTTAATTTCTCTCAACAGTGGTTTGTAGTTCTCTTTATAGACATTTTTCACATCCTTGGTTAACTCTATTCCTAAGTATTTTATTTTTTTGGTGGCTATTGTAAGTGGGCTGGATTTCTTGATTTCTTTTTCTTCATATTCACTATAGGTGAGTAGAAATTCTACTGACTTTTGCGTTGATTTTGTATCCTGCAACTTTGTTGAAATCATTTATCAACTCCAAGAGTTCTTTTGTAGAGGCTTTAGGCTGATATATATATAGGATCATGTCATCTGCAAACAGGGACAGTTTGACTTCCTCTTTTCCAATCTGGATGCCCTTTATTTCCTTCTCTTCCCTGATTGCTCTGGCTACTACTTCCAACATTATGTTGAATAGGAGTGGTGAGAGTGGGCATCCTTGTCTAGTTCCTGTTCTTAAGGGAAAAGCTTTCAGCTTTTCCCCATTCAGGATGATATTGGCAGTGGGTTTATCATATATGGCTTTAGTTATGTTGAGATACTTTCCATCTATACTTAACTTGTAGAGAGTCTTTATCAAGAATGAGTGTTAAATTTTGTCAAATGCTTTTTCAGCATCTATAGAGATAATCATATGGTCCTTCTGTTTGATTTTATTAATATGGTGTATCACATTTATTGATTTGCATATGTTGAAGCAACCTTGCATCCCTGGGATGAATCCCACTTGATCATAGTGTATAATTTTGCATATGTGTTGCTGTATTCTGTTAGCTAGTATTTTATTTAGGATTTTTGCATCTATATTCATCAAGGATATTGGCCTGTACTTTTCTATTTTTGATGTATCTTTGTCTGGGTTTGGTATCAGGCTGATGTTTGCTTCATAGAATGAGTTTAGGAGAATTGCCTCTGTTTCAATCTTTTGGAATAGTTTGTAGAGAACTGGTGTCAATTCCTCTTTGATTGTTTGGTAGAATTCTGCTGTGAACCCGTCTGGTCCTGGATTTTTCTTTGTTGGGAACCTTCTGATAACAGCTTCAATCTCTTTTATTGTTAATGGTCTGTTCAGATTTTCTACATAACCTTGGCTCAATTTTTGTAGTTTGTGTTTTTCCAGAAATATATCCATTTCCTCCAGATTTTCAAATGTGTTGGCATATAGTTGTTTAAAGTAGTCACCAATAATTTCTTGTATTTCCGAGGTATCAATTGTAATCTCACCTTTTTCATTTCTAATTTGTGTTATTTGGGTCTTCTCTTCTTCTTTTCTTAGTTAGCCATGCTAATGGTTTGTCAATTTTATTTATCTTTTTAAAAAAAAAAACAATTTTTTGATTCATTGATCATTTGTGTCATTTTTGTGGTTTCAATTTCAGTAAGTTCTGCTCTGATCTTAATGATTTCTTTCCATCTGCTAACTTTGGGTTTGGCAGATTGTTCTTGTTTTTCTTGGTCTGTAAGGTGTAGTATTAGGTTGTTCACTTGCCATCTTTCCATTCTTCTGAAGTAAGCATTTAATGTGATCAATTCCCCTCTTAGTACTGCTTTTGTAGTATCTCACAGGTTTTGGTACTATGTATCATTGTTTTCATTAGTTTCAATAAAGTTTTTGGTTTTTTCTTGGACACACATGTCATTAAGTAGAATGCTGTTTAATTTACATGTGTTTGTATAGTTTCCAGAGTTTTGTTTGTTTTTGATTTCTAAATTTAATCAACCATGATCTGAAAAAATACATGGGATAATTCCAATTTTTTTGAATTCGATGAGACTTGATTTGTGAACTGACATGTGTTCTATCCTAGAGAATGATCCATATGCTGATGAGAAGAATGAATATTCTGAGGTTGTTGGATGGAATTTTCTGTAGATATCTGCGAACTCCAATTGGTCTAGGGTGTTGTTTAGATCTTGTGTTTTTCTGCTGATTCTTTGCTTAGATGATCTGTCCAATATTAATAGTGGGGTGTGCAGGCCCCCTGCTATTATGGTATTAGTGTCTATCTCCTTATTTAGGTCTAATAATATTTATTTTATAAATCTGGCTTCTCCAACATTGGGTGCATATATGTTTATGACTGTTAAGTCTTCTTGATGGATGAATAGTTTTATCATTATGTAGTGGCCCTCTTTATCTCTTTTTATGATTTTCCATTTCAAGCCTATTTTATCAGATATAAGAATAGCTACTCCAGCTCATTTTCATTTCTATTTGCATGGTATATCTTTTTCTATCCTTTCACTCTTAGTCTATGTGTGTCTTTATAGGTGAGGTGGGTCTCTTGAAGGTAGCATAATTGGGTTCTCTTTTTTAATCCAGTCAGTCAGTCTGTGTCTTTTGAGTGGGGAATTTAATCCTTTTACATTAAGAGTTGTTATAGAAAACTGTTGATTTACTCCTAGCATTTTATTGATATTTGTTTGGATGTCTTAAATGTCTTTTGTTCCTTTCTTTCTGATTTACTTTTTGTCTTCTGTATTTGTTGGTTTCTTGGGTTGTAAGTAAACTTTTTTTTCCCCTTCATTTTTAGCGTTTTATTTTACTAGAGGATTTTTATTTTTCTTGAGTTTTTATGGCAGTGGTAATTATTTTTCAGGTACCAAACCCAGTACTTCCTTGAGAATTTCTTGTAAGGCTGGTCATGTGGTAGTGAACTCCTGCAGTTTTTGTTTGTCTGAGAAATATACTATCTGCCCTTCATTTTGGAAGGATAGCCTTGTGGGGTAAAGTATTCTTGGCTGGCAATCTCTGTCTTTTAGTATTTTGAATATATCATCCCATTCCCTTCTAGCTTTTAGGGTTTGTGATGAAAAGTCTGACGTTAGTCCGATTAGGGCTCCCTTATAGGTGACTTGACACTTCTCTCTTGCAGCTTTTAAGATTCTCTCTTTGTCTTTGAGTTTTGCTAATTTGGCTATAACATGTCTTGGAGAAGACCTTTTGGGGTTGAATACGTTTGGGGATCTTTGAGCTTCCTGAATCTGAAGATCTGTGTCTTTTCCTGTACCTGGGAAGTTTTTTGCCACTATTTTGTTGGATATGTTTTCAGTGCAATCTCCTTTTTCCTCCCCTTCTGGAATACCCATGGCTCAGATATTTGAGTGCTTAAGGTTGTCTGATATCTGTTTTAGATTTTCTTCAATGTTTTTAACTCTTTTTTTTTTTTTTTTGTCTGCCTGTGTTTTTTCCAACAGCCCATCTTCAAGGTCTGAAGTTCTCTCTTCTGCTTCTGCAAGCCTGCTGGTTAAACTCTCTGTTGTGTATTTTTTATTTCATTGAATGAATTCTTCAGCTGGGCAAGCTCTGCTACATTCTTTTCCAGGTCATTGATTTCCTTGTACATTTCTTCTTTCAGGTCCTGTATACTTTTCCTCATTTCATCATGTTGTTTAGCTGAGTTTTCTTGTATCTCATTTAGTTTAATTAGAATTATCACTTGAAATTCCTTGTCAAACATTTCAAGGGCTTCTTATTCTATATGATCAAGAGCTTGAGAGTTATTACCCTTAGGTAGTGTACTTTCTTGATTTTTCATATTTCTGGCATCTATCCCTTGGTGTTTAGTCATTGTGGCAAGAGATTTCATGGTCCACTGCTTCAACACTATTGTCTGGCTATGATCCTGCTGGGACTGCCAATTTGGTATAGCTGCCTCAGTGCCTGTGGGTGGCAGGTTTGGGCCTCTCTGGTTAGCACCTACTCCCCCAGGCTAGGGGGAGTCCAGTGGCAGGGAGGCCTATCTCCTCAGTCATGCTGGCTCCGTGGGGGGCTTGGTCACCATGGGTCTCAGGCATCTCTAAGGGGCACCTCTCTGATTGGTGCCCACTTGCCTGGGCTGCGGATGGGGTCTGGTGGGGGCGATGTCTACCTGCTCGGTCATGCTGGTGCCTTGAGGCATGTGGTCACCATGCGTCTCGGCCTCTCTGATCAGAACACACTCACCCAGGCTGGGGATGGGGTCCAGCCCACATCATATATCTTGACTCCATGTTCAACCTTCTTTGTATGCTGGTGTGGGGGTTGGGTCTCCAAGTCCTTGGGAAGCTCCACTTCTATGGCTTTCCTGGTCTTAGGTGATGCTTTAGCTCTCTCAGGCTGGCATTGTACACTGGTAGCTCCACATGTCTGGGGTTTCTGTGGTGGTCCTGTTCTCACAGCTCCACTAGACATGGTGCTAGTGGAGTTTCTCTGCTTCCACTCTGACCCCACGTTTCTGCTCAGCATTGCTCTAGTGAAGGCTGGCGGTGGTGACTCTACCTCTCTGACAGATCTCTTCCTGGGTCCCCAGACTTTTCCATACATCCATTGAAATTGGGGTGGAGTCTCCCAAGTCTTCACAGCTCTAGCTTTATGTGAGCCTGCAGACCTAACACTACATGGACACTGCCAACGCTTCTGGCTTGTACTTTCCAAAGTTGTGGGTCCAGCCACACCTGCAGCCAATTTAGGCACAGCTGGAGCAGCCAAAACAGCTGGAGTGCTGGTACTGGAAGCAGCTTCCCTAGGTGGTCCTGAGTACTGAGCCTGTGGGGGATGCCTCAGGCCTATTCTCCAAGACCATTTTGTCTCCCTAGGCCTTTGGGCTTGAAATGCAAGGGTTGGCCCCAGAGGCTTCTGCAGTGCCTTCAGGACCCTTTCTCCCTTCTCTCGATAATCCCATACTTTTGTGTTAATCTTCTTAGTACCATCGAATTTGCCTTCTGAAAATGCTCTCTGCTTCTCTACCACATGGCCAGGCTGCAAATTTTCCAAACCTTTATGCTTTGCTTCTCTTTTAAATTCAGAAAGACTTTTTGTCATGTCTCTGCCACCATAACTCAGCATACGCTGTTACAAGTAGCCATGCAGCTTCCTTGATGTTTTGCTGCTTAGAAATTTTTTCCACCAAGTACTCTGGTTCACAACTCCTAAGTTCCAGCTTCCACAAAGTTCTAGGACATGGATGGAATGCAGCCAACTTCCTTGCCAGTTCACAGCAAGGGTGATCTTTGTCCCAATTTCCAATAAACTCCTTCTTATTTCTATCTAAGACCTCTTTAGAATGGTCTTTACAGTCCACATTTCTATCAGCATTCTGCTCACCATCACATAACCAGTCTCTAAGACGGTTCAAACTTTCCTTTGTCTTTTTGTCTTCTTCTGAGTCCTCCAAACTCCTACAACCTTTCCTCAATACCCAGTTCCAGAGCCATTTCCACATTTTCAAATGTCTGTTATAAGAAACACTCCACTCCTGGTACTAATTTTCTATACTAGTCCGTTTTTGTTGCTTATAACAAAATACTTGGAACTGGGTGATTTATAAAGAAAGTGAAATTTATTGCATACAGTTTCTGAGGCTGAGAAATCCAAAGTCCATCTGGTTAGAAGTGGAAAATTGACCAGTGAAATAAAATATAAAGCCCAGAAGGAGAAAACATCATTCATATGGAAACTTAATATCTGATAGAAATTGTGTTGCTGATCAATAAGAGAGTGAGAGATTCTTCAATGAATAGTGCAAAGCAACTCGTTACCCATATGGAAAAAATGAAATTGGATGCCTACTACTCATTATGTATAAAGAGACCCAAGGGAGTTAAGTAGTTAATGAAAATGGCAATACCTTAAAAGTTTTGGAAGAGAATATAGAATATCATTATATCCTCAAGATTAAACATGTTTTTTTAAATACAAATCTTTAAAGTGTCCTAAACACACACAAAAATTGATATATAAGAAACATCTGTCCATCAAAAGATTGCATGAAGAACATGCCTGACAAGGTATATATGCAACTACCAAAAGAAAAGTATTGAGAATATATAAAGAAATGTTGCATATCGGTCACAAAAAGGCAAGCAAAACAGAATGAGAAAATAGGCAAAGGATAATAGAAGTATTTTCCAGAAAAATAAACACAAAATGAATCAGCAAATGTGATACTCAACACCCTTAGTAATAAATTAAAAAAAAAAATACAAATGAGACCAGGATGAAGAGCATTAAGCTTTCAATTCACACGACATAAAAAGTTTAACAATGTCATGTATGATGAGGGAGTGGAATAGTGTGAACTTTAATAAATTGATTGTCAGAAGGTAAAAAGATTTGTAGATTGCTACCAGTCTTATGGGGAAAAAAAAGTTTTACCTTGTAAAATAGAACATTCCCATAACTTAAAATCCGTTAACTCTATGTCTGGGAATATAAGCTACAGAAATCATGTAGAAACAGATTCAAGAATTTTTTTACGACTATCATCTCTCTCCTGAGCCAAACAGACATCACATCATTTTTACCATAATCTATTGTTAGAAGCAAATCACTATGTCTGATCTATAGTCAAATGAAGAGGATTCCCAGTGATCTTTGGCAGCCATTTTATAAGATGTATACCACAATAATTTTCTTAAAATCTATACTGCTTTAAATCTATAATCCATTGACTTTTACTCTCATAATCCATTGACACTTATTTTTGTTATCATTGAGTATGATAAGAGGGATGGGTCAAATTTTATACTTTTTCCTATGGATATGCAATTGTCTCAACAACAATTTATTAATAAGACTCTTTTCTTTATTTCTTTACAGTGGAATTTTTACAATGAATCAAATGTCTATATATGTTGCACCCACTTCTGGATTCTCTGTTTCGTTTCTCTGTCTCCCTGACAATACCACATTGTTAACATCCTGATTAATGCAGTTTTATAGTCTTGCAATTTGGTAGTTTAAGTTTTCCAGTGTTGTTTCCTTAAAAAATATCTTGACACTTCTTGGTTCCTTTTAAATTTTAAAATCTGTTTTCCAGTTTTCATTAAATAGGGTTGCTTTATATCCTTAGAAAAGTCTAGGGGGAATTGATGTCTTTATAACATTGAATCTTACAATTCATGAATAAGCATATACTTATATTTATTTAGGCTTTCTTTAATTTCTTACAGTAATATTTTATGGTTTTCTAGGAATACATTGCACCAATATTTTATTAGGTTTATACATAGAAATAGGATGCATTTTAATGGTATTTTAAATTATTTATTTGGTAAGTATAAATCTAAAGATATCACCTCCCTAGGATCCCACTTCTCTTTATTCAATCAAAAACTAATCTCTCTACTGATATGATGGGAACTTTGAGATGTAATTTAAGGTTATGGACTTTAAAATAGGGAGATTATTATGAATTATCCCGGTGGACACAATATAATCACATATTTCCTTAAAAACAAACAAAATTTTTAGGCAAAAGTCAGAGATGTGGCAGAGAAGGCAGCAGAGATGAAATGCAGCAGAAGGGAAGGTGAGAGAGATTTGAAACTTGCAAAGAACCTGACCCATCATATTCTAGCTTTGAAGATGGAGGAAGGGGACCCTGAGCCAAGGAATATGAATAAAATCTAGAACCCAACAGCTACCAAGGAAACAGGGACCTTAGACCTAAAGTTACATGAAACTGAATTCTGTCAACACTCTAAATGAGCTTAGAAGTAGATTCATCCATAGAGACCAGAAAGGAAAGCAGACCTTCCAACCCTTGGTATGGTCCTGTGAAACCTAGAGAGTAGAAAAGATAAGCCACTCTGTGCCTTGGTTTTTGACCAACAGAACTGTGACATAATAAATGAGTTTTGGGGCCGAGCCCATGGCGCACTCGGGAGAGTGCGGCGCTGGGAGTGCGGCAGCCGCGGGTTCAGGTCCTATATAGGGATGGCTGGTGCGTTCACAGCGCTCACTGGCTGAGCGCAGTGCGGCCAGTCTCAAAAAAAGACAAAAAAGTAAATAAATAAATAAATAAAATAAAAATAAAAATAAATGAGTTTTGTTTTAAGCTTCTAAATTTGTGATGATTGGTTATGGCAACTAAAAAAGCCTCTTTTACAATTTTATTTTCTAAATGTTGATGATATATTTAGTTGGGTTTTATATATTGACTTGCTAAATTCAGTTTTTAATTTATTTGGACTTTTTAGATACGCAATTACTATTTGCAAAGAATTATAATTTTATTTATTTTTCTTCTAACTCAAAGTCTTTTTTTATTTCTTTATTTTGCCTTATCTTGCTGTCTAGACACTCTACTATGATATTGACTAGAAATGATGGCAACACGTTTCTTATGTCTTTCTCAAGTTAAAACAAAAATTTTCAATGTTTTAACATTAAAATTTATTTTTTAAATTCTTTTTATCAGACTAGGAAAATTACTATTTTTCTTATGAATTTTTACATAAATTGATGTTGAATATTAGCAAATATTTTTTCTGCATCTGTGAGGTGACTATTTGATTCTTCTTGTTTTTATCACTGTATCCAATTATATTAATTGATTTCAAAATATTAAATCAGACTTCTACACTCAAATAAATGATAATTTTTTAAATTATTTTTTATTCATATATTTCTGGATTTTTTAAAAAAAATGTTTTCATTGGGCCGGCCTGGTGGCGCACTGCTACAGTGCACCGCTTGCGAGCGCAGCGGCGCTCCCACCGAGGGTTCAGATCCCACATACAGACCGGCCGCTCACTGGCTGAGCAAGGTGTGGGCGCAACACCGAGGGTTGCGATCCCGTTGCCGGTCCTGGTCCCGTACAGGCGCGACACTGATGGTTGCAATCCGTTGCCAGTCACGAAAAAAGACAAAAAGGAAAAAAAAAATGTTTTCATAAATGTGAGTGACAATGTACTGCAGTTTTCTTCCTTTCAGGTTTTGGTGACACAGTCATGACAGCTCCCTAAAATAAGTTGGAAAGTGTTCTCTTTTTCTAGTATCTTAAAGGTTTTGTGCCGAATTGGTATTTGAAAAATAGTTTGTTAGACTTCTGCTTGGTGTGATTTGATGATATTTTGGTTACAGTTTTCTTTGTGGATCTTTTAAAATAGAATTTTGAAATAGTTTAATTTAATTTATTAAATTGTTAATATTGCCTGCTATAAAAGGTGTAAAATACATAGTAATGTTTCTTTTTAATTTTTGATATTAACAATTTATGTCTTTGTGTGTGAGAGTGTGTGTGTGTGTGTGTGTGTGTGTGTGTGTGTGTGTGTGTGTGTGTGTTTAATAAATCTTTTCTGGGGTCTATAAATTTGCTTTGCTATTGTTCCTCCTTATTGTTTTCTAGTTTATAAATTTTGGCGCATTTTTAATTTTTTCATTTCTTTTTTCTTTTTTATTTCATTATTTTCATTTTTGGTGGCTGGCCTAACTTTGGCTCATTTTTATTTTCTTTTTTCTACATTCTTTGAGGTGAATATCCTATATCCCACAAGTTTCAATATGCATTATGATTACTGTTATTATTCAATTCAATATTTTTTCTATATCCCATAGTGATTTTTTTTCTTTGACCTCTGCACAATTCAGAAGTGTAATACTGAATTTTCAGACTTATTGTTTTTTTCATCTGTTAGCCACAGTGTTTATTGTTGCTTTCAGAATTGACAATTACCATAATGAGAAAAGTAGTCCCAAATGCCAAGCTCATCTCTCCCGGCCTCCCTCATCTTTTGAATCTGGTTTTGCAAATGCTCACTCTAGAAATTGTAGGTAATTATTGTCATTTCTGGTAATTCTTTAATGTTTTCAATTTGTTTTAACTTATTATTATCATCACTGCTACAACTACTTTTTTGTCCAAAGCTAGTTAGCCATTGCCAGAGTGTATTTTTTTTTAAACCTTTAATTAATGCAAAGACAGAATGTCTAGTTGAAGCTGGCTCAGATTCTTACCTTTTTGTATAAAAATGAGTTTCTGTAGTAAGGGTCCTTCCTTCTGTGGTAGATGTTCTGCTGTTTTTTGTTTTTGTTTTTGTTTGGTTTTGGGTGGGCTTTTTTTTGGTGGCTGGCTGGTACAGCGTTCAAACTCAGGACTTTGGGCATCATCAAAACCACACTCTAGGGCTGAGCCCGTGGTGCACTTGGGAGAGTGCAGCGCTGGGAGTGCAGCGATGCTCCCGGCGCAAGTTCAGATCCTATATAGGAATGGCCGGTGTGCTCACTGGCTGAGCGCGGTGCGGGCGACACCACACCAAGGGTTGCGATCCTCTTACCGGTCATGAAAAAGACAAAAAAAAAAAACAAAAAAAAAACACACTCTAACCAAGTGATTTAACTGGCCAGCTCCACCTACCTGTTTTGACTGCATACTGATAAAGTTCTTCCACCCCCTCTATTACTTCCTAGTTAGTTTTGTTGAGGGAACTTTTTTCACCCAACAGAATTGTTTTCTTTCAATCTCACCTAGGATCTAGAAATAGGTCATGATGAATTTAGGAGAAGAAACTAACAAACATTCCATTCTTTCTTATTTTAATTCTCTTTGACATTTTGCATTTGAACTGTACTGTAATCTTACCAAATACCATCACTTTGGTGACCTTTACATTGTTGAGGAGTCACACATGACCTTACTAACTTTCTAAAAAAACATCTATTGTAAACCGTCAGACAGCTGAAATAAGTCCTTGATTCAGGGACTCTATATAGCTTGTCTTGTATAGGGAGTTGTCAGATTATAATGGCAATATCACTCTTTCTGATAGGCTTTCAATGTGGTTATTTATATATATTTTTCTTTTTGCCTTGTAATTTACTTTTTCCAGAGTGTGTTAGTCTGTTTTCTTTTCTGTTGTTTATAATAGATTACCTGAAACTGGATAATTTATAAAGAAAGAAAAATTATTTCTTATAATTTCAGAGGCTGGGAAGTCCACAGACAAGGGGGTGCCTTGGTGAGGGCCATCTTCTTGATAATAACTCTCTACAGCAACACGGGGTATCACATGGTGAGAAAATGGCTTGAGCAAAAAAGAGTTAACCTTCTCTCTTGTTCTCCTTATAAAGTTATCAGAACCATGCCCATTACTCCCTGACCCAGAATCAATCCATTCATGAGGACACAGTCCTCACAGTCTAATCCCTTTTTAAAAGCCCTACATTTCAAATATAATAGTGGGATTTCCCAACTTCATTGCATTGTTACAATGGGAGTAAAGCTTTAATAAGTTTTTGGGGGGGACATTCAATCCACAGCACCAAAGTGAACACAGTAACATTTATGCATCAGTGCTACTGCACATGGTACTCAGGCAATTTAAATCTGTGCAGCCATATGTGTTGGGTGGCCCTTTTTAAGTTACATATGTGGGTGATAAAGGCATAAAAATAAACAAGAGAAGATTTAACATAATTTTGAAGATGATGGTTTCACTTAGCTGAGAAGAGAAATATGATTGGGAAGGGCCTCACAGTGGTTTAGAAATCCACAATATTTTTTCTTGATGTAATTATGGGGTAAATGAGTAGACAATTTGTGGTTATTCTTTGAACTTTACTTATTTATTTTATAGACTTTTCTAGAATCAAGTATATTTACACACACACACACACAATTAAATCATAACAGCAGCAGTGGAATTGCCACCTGATGAAATTTAGAAAAATCCACACCCTTCAAAACCAAACAGTTTTCTGCACTGGCCAAGCCAATGAGTTAAGTGAAAATGTAATGGGAATCTTGATTTACGAATCTTTCTAGTCTTTCTAATTTCTGCTATTCCCCCAGAGAAGTGGTTTTGTATTTTGTTTGCTATTTTGAAGGGGGTTTCATTCAGTCCTTCCCATTCAGATAGGCTTCACTTCATAGAACAGGTGACCACTATGGGGTCTGTGGTAACTCTGGCATATATTTATTCCAGCTGTACATTCAAAACTTGAAGAGATTAATCCAGAATAATTTCAGGAATAAACTGAACACACTGTGAGAGAGACTTAGGGCACATTTCTCTTTATTCCTATATGTCCTTTATTTTCTTCCACTAAGTTGTAATGAGAGATTTCCAACCATTCAATATCATTTCATGCAAGCCACTGTTGTTTGCAGCTAGAATTCAAAGCTAGTTAGAGCTATTTTTAGCTACACAGTTTAATAAAATATCAAGAACCTTACATAAAATCATCCACATTGAGAAATCCAACCTAATATACAATTATATTTTTCTCTACCTAACCCAGCACTCTCAGAATTTATACATACATAGACTTTTACTAACATAAATGATCAAATTATTGAAATTCTTTTGGTGCATAAATTGTATTTTCTTGATCTTAACTTTATATTTGTCTACTGCAACTTGCAGGAACCTGATTCTAGTTACATTTCTAGAAAACAATGAGGAATGGTATATAGAGTGGGTAACAGAATTTACGTATACATGAAAAAGAAATACTTTTGATTACCTGACTGCTGGTAAAGTCCTTACAGTATTGTCAGTCAAAGCAGGTATGAGTATGAGAAATTGTTTCTACAGGTGAGTGGGGTTTATGTATGTGGAATACCCAGAGTCATATAAATTATTTTAAATGACCACATTCCAATTCTCAGCCTTCCACTATTCCCAAATGAAAGCCCTAACTCTGAAGCAGTAAATTCGACCTGTGTTCTAATTTGGGAACTCACAGGATTAGATCCCATGTCTGATTTTTCGCTATATTCATTTGCTCCATAGCTGAAAGAAGAAAGAGGTTATTTTAGGGAAGTGATAAAAAGTAGTCACAGAAAGTTATATCTTAAATGTAGGGTAAATGCAGCAATATTTTCTATTATTTTTAGAACCCTGAAACATACCATATTATATTGGGTTTAATTAAGATATGTTTATTTACTTTTTATGGTTTAACAAGTTTATCAATTCAGACCAATTTGTTAACTTGAATTAAGATTACAATTTGTAGAATGGTCTAGTTTTCAAATAGGTAACCCAGATTACCAAATTGGGTTAAAAAAAAAAAAAGAAAATTTCCCAAGCTATCCCCCAAACCAGTGAAGATTGATGGCTTACCTAAAATTGGACTGGTGTGTTGGGTATTTAGGTAAAAACAGTTTTGAAAAAAGGCCATCAGTCAAAATGCTGATGATAAACAATATTAAAATGAATTGCTGATGAGGCATACTCTATTGAAATAAACGCTCATCATAATATGCCTCATAATCTAGTTATTTAACTACTATATACTTATGTGATATAAATAATAAGATTTATAATAGGTTGTTATTAACCAATCTTATAAAAATGTAAATTATATATGTGTACACTCCAGGTCTCACAAGTAAATATATGTGTGCGTTATGGGAGTTATAAATTTGTGAAATGAAGACACCTTTTAACTCTGAATCAAGCAACATTATTATCTAGAATGAAGAGCAGTTATAATTAAATCTAATTAGTTTGTTCATCATTGTTCTGGTTATACAGAACACACTTTATCTTTGCATCTGTGGTCATCCAAAAGCATCTTATTCAGTTGGTTATTGGAATGGGGACCAAGCAAGCAGTCCAGCAACACAAGATTCATTGCTCTATTCTCCAAACAACCACAACAAAAAATAATTTTGACCATAATTTTTTAGAAGTCCTTACATTTTGTGGTCATTCACATATCTTTACTCTTTTCAGACTTTGTGGTATTGATGTCATAATGGAATAAACTCTGGACCCAGAACTGTGGATTCAAATTCTGGATCTCTAATTTGTTGACCTAAAGGGAAAGTCAATTTTCTAGACCCCAATTTCCTCACATGCAAAATGAAGAGGGCCAATTAGATAAGTCTCATGTTTGTGCTTCATGTAATATACTGCAGTTGTATAGATTGGTGGCAAAAATATATTCTCTCACGCATTTCCCTTACATGTTATTGTAATGTTTCAAAGAAAACCTAAGAAAGAACTAAGCAAAAATCTTTCTCCTTCTCTCTCTATATATGTATATGAGGTTAGGGAGAGTCAAAGATAAATGACATTAGGATACAGATGATCTTCCACTAAAAGAAAAAATCTGAAAAATTAAAGCATTAAAAATGTATATATAATGTAAAAAGTAATATTGTACAGTTGAAAGCCTCTCTAAGCAAAATATAATCATTGTAATGTAAAACGGAAAATATAAATAAATTTGAATCAGCACCACAAGATTGGACAACTCCAAGTGGCACCATTCATTACCTACAGGGAACATTTTTCAGACTATTAAAATTTTAAAAGTTTGAAAATGCCTAATACTAGTGAGTACAGGGAACAATTATAATCACAATTATAATCACAATTATAATATAAACACAATTTGTGGTAATGGGTATACTGCCATTATGGGTCTGGCCATCACATCTTGGGCACGAGTGGTGACAATTAGCTTTGTACTCCATGAATATTCATAACCAAAAAAAAAAAAGAAGAAGGTTAGGAAAATAAAGAATAAATTTTTAACAGAGGGAAAAAAAAAGCACACTAATGCACAGAACATAAATCCTGTAGGGACAGAATTTGTTTAAAAAATTTTACCAAATTAATCCATATCATTCAATTATTTTCATTTCTTTAAAATATTATTCACTAGATAGGTAAGCATACTTACAACAAACTGTATAAATGCAGATGCTCTCACCAGCATTGACAAGGCAAAACAATCAAAAAGAAAAATGGGAAAAAAAAAATAAAGTGATAGAGAAGAGTTGTGGGAAACTAAAAATCTGGTAGTAAGGGTCTGGTTACATAAACTAAGTTACTTAAAAATGCACTATCATTCCACCATCACAAAAAATAAAGTGCTGAAATGATCAGATTTCCAAGATGTATCATATTTCATTGATTTTAATATGCATTTTATTTCGTATATTAACATCAGAAATCTAGATGATCTGGGCAGTTGTGGTGCAGTTTTGTTGCACACACAACAAATACCAGTCTCAGACTTGTAGAATGGTTGTCAGCTGCCTGGAAGAAAGTCTCCTGAGGCACCTGTTTTGTTTCTAAGGCTTAAAAGAATGCTCCCCTGGTAACTTAGGGTCAGGTGGTGAATTTGGCATGTTTAGAAATATTCAGGAAGTAGGCTTTTTTTCCTATGACTTCTTTTAATAATTGCTAAATCATCTAAGCACTTGATAGAATAAACAATCATACTGTTAGAGAAAATACCCTGGGGACTCCAACTTGAAAACTGATTATGAGGATTTGGTTTCTAAATATAAAATTTTAGGTTATCTGAACCAATTTATTTTTCTTGAATTTTCCTTTTTAATGAGTGCACAAATTGGCTACCTTGTAAAAATATATGGCAAAGTAAAACTAACAGAACACATTTATTGTGTTTAAAATAAATTCTAAATAATACAAAAAATGGTGCTACAACTTTCTTTCTTGGAATGTAAAAAGTAGTGCATGTTTCAACATATGGTATTTTAGATTTGATAAAATATGATATTGTTACGTAAAACAAAAGGATGATACAAAACAGGGAAATCACATATTCTTATTTCTGTGGAAGAAATTAAAGAGTTGGTTTGTGTGTCCATACTGATAATGAAAAATATTTGGAAAAAGACAAAAAAGAAAGAAAAAGAAAAAGAAATTGATGATAATGTGGACTAGGAGAAGGAACCATAATCAGAAGTAGTAATGTTTTCATTGAATTTCTTTTCATACTCTTTCTTTTTTCAGGCACTATTTTCACAACAATAAAATCAGATCATCTTCATACTCCTACAGAAATTGTTGAATGAGACTCAGTGTTAAAAAATAAGTATTAATAAGATTGCCTAAATAATTCTGACAATAAAAGTTTACCTTGATTTCTCCCTTTTTTTTTATTAAATAAATTTTTTTATTTCTTAAGTTTGTGTTTTGGAGAAGTTAGAAAATGAAGCATAAATACTTATGTAAAATTATATAAATTCCAGTATTCCTCTTTATTCTATATCTTCTTATCTATGAGGTTCCTTTTCTTATTAATAGTGATGATATTTGTTGGAATTTCTCAAATATGCATGTTAAATAGAATAGTGAGTGTGACTCACTATTCACTCAACAGAAAGAAGAAAGCAGACTTCTTATGAGCACTCTTTTGTCCAAACTCATAACAATTAAAACCTTAATTTTAAAAAAGGTTATTTATACTAGCCAATGAATATGCATATAAGATGATTATTTATACAAAGTAAAGTTATTAAAATGAGGATGTCAATTTATTAAAAATTGTTAAACAACAATTCTTATAAACCATATTTGTAAACTGCTTCACTTACAAGAAAAAAGTATAATGTAACTTTGTTCCCTTGACTGTTACAACAGCCATAGTGACTAAATATATTTTACTACCTGCTCTAATATATTAGCTCATAAATGCAGACTATTGCTATGGCTTGATTGAATTGTGTCCTCAAAGTTCATATATTAGAAGCTTAATTCCCATTGTAACTTTTGAGGGTGGGAGATCTTCTTATGGTAATTGAAAGGTAGGGCCTTCAAGAGGTGATTATATTGTAGGACTATGCTGTAGTAAATAGATTAAAAATGGTGGTCATGGGTGTGGTTCTGAGGGCTTTAAAAGAAGAGCACATGAGAGGTTAGTCTTTCTCTGCTCTGTCATTTTCTGCATGTGAGACCCCTGTGTCACTGTCAGAACTACCAAGATCCTCACTGGATGTGTTCCCTGGACTTTGGAATTCCCAGCATCTAAAACTATAAGCAATAAATTTCATTGTCTTACAAATTACCCAGTTCTGTGTATTTTGTTATAAGCAACATAAACAGAACTAATACAATGATATTTTTAATATAAAATGATTTTATAAGATTACAGTGCCCCACATCACTACTGTCCCACCATAACAGCATGAGACTTGTATTTTTTTAGCCTTATTTTATTAAATTATTTTTAATTTATAATTGATCCATAATAATTGTACATATTTATGGGGTACAACATGATGTTTCAATGCATGTATACATTGTATAATAATCAAATTAGGGTAATTATCATAAGCATGACTTCAAACATTTATCATATTTTCATTGTGATAACATTCAAAATCTTCTCTTCTTGCTATCTTGAAATATACACTACACTGTTATTAGCTATAATTGCCCTATTGTAATAGAACACCAGAACTTACTTTTCCTGTCTAACTATAATTTTGTAACCACTGACCAAACTCTTCTAGTCCCCTCCTCTCCCCTACCCTCCATAGCCTCTGGTAACCACTATTCTACTCTACACTCCTATGAATCAACTTTTTTAGATTTCACATGAGTGAGATCATGTGGTGTTTGTCTTTCTGTGCCTGGAATATTTCACTTAGCATAATGTCCACTCTGAGCCTTTTGTATTAATGAGGAATCATTCCTAGCATTTCTTCTAGATTCTAGCATCACCGTTACCAGGTACTCTTAACCTAAGGTTAGGTTAGGAGAGCTGTGAGACATGGGAACAAAATGAAATTAATTGATCACATAAGAATAGAACCTGTTAGACACTGCAAACTTGTGTACCTGGACATTTTCATCTGCTTTCTTCTATCAGTATGCCAAAACATCTATCTTTATATGTTCATATAAACACACATATACATACGCATGCATGCACGTCAACTAACAATAAAAATTAATTTTCCAATTTATCTTAAGTATTTAAGAAATTCAATTTCAAGAATAATACATTCTATTATTTTATATGGTTAAGGATCTGATTGTTAAAAAATATTTTTCTATGAGAAAGAAGATCTGGTAAATTACTATCATGCAACATTTTACCATCTCACACTAGATATGACTTTATTTCTAAAGACATAGTTTTTTTTAAGCTATATTGCATTGAGTTTATGATTAAATTGACAATTGGCTTTGAGATACTCTAAATAGAAGATTCAAGTTAAAAAATATTTTTTGAATGAAAAATACTGTATGTGGCATAGTATGAATTTTTTTAAAGTTTTAAAATTAAAATACAAATTTAGAAATATGTACTTGAGAACCATTTATTGTATTGTTTTCATAATTATAAAAATGCACAGTAAATTATTAAAATGTTTGTTTCTTACCCTGTTATCAGTGATCTAGGATATTGTGATGGAAGTAACAGAAAATGGTTTAATTTTGAAACCAAGTTTTTTCTGTTCTCTATGTAGTAACTGGTCTACATTGTAATAGAAATCACAGCATTGTTTTCACATAATGCTGAAATATTACAAAAACTATATTAATTATAGCAATCTCATAAAATCTTTATAATAAATAAGTTTTTGATTTACAGATAACTCAAGAGAAAAACAAAATTCAAATGAGATGTGATGAACTGAAACATGTAAATCACATAACTGACACATGTAAATCACATAACTGAAGCCCTAAACAATTAATTATCAAATTAAAGGAATAATCAGCAAAGAAAATGCCTTTTTTCTATAACAAGTAGGGCAATTTCTGTGAATCCTAACATCTGGTTATCAATATTGTAAAGAACGTGTCCATCTGTCTGAGGTCTATAGTGTAATTAGACACATTAGCACTCTGTTTTATTTGGGGCTATTTTTCATGAGAAAATATGACTTTTGAAAGCTGTACACTGCCAGTTACTATGAATTAATTGATTAGCATAACTACACTTTGAATTTTAATTCTTATGTGAAAGCTTTGATTGGATGACTTCTCTAGTTAGAAATCGTGATAAATGTGTTTTCATGTCTTCCTGAAAGATAAACTGGCCTCTTCACTAAAGTAAGCAGCTTCCATCAGTGTTGTAAGTCAAATACTCCATTTGTCAAAAATGAACTTTTTAGATGGTAGATTTAAAAGTCGTCTTGTGATTAATATTATTGAGAGTATTGAAAAAATACTTCAGCTTCTTATTTATTTAAAAGTAAAATAAATATGATTTAAAGAAATACTGAAATAATATATATATGATTGTTCTCTAGTTGGCTATTAAATCAAATAGAGCTTAACATGCCTCTGTTATGTGTTAACATATTAAAGTTAAACAGAAAGTATGTCACTTCCGGGGCATTTCATCATTAAATACTAATGCTTACTGTAATAATTCCTAATATTTAATCAGGTTTTTAAAAGTTATATATTAAATTATAAATTAGTAATGAATTGTTATAAAATGGCCCCATATTTTATTTTATAGTATTAAAATAGTGTTTAGACACATATTATGAAATCTATGTTTGGTTAAAAATACAGGTACAATAAATCTTTACAATTTTTGATGCTAGTGACAGCTTAAAAATGTACCATGTGATAGGCACTAGTTAACTTTAAGTTTAGTGCTTATTTGAAAGGGAAAATATTAATGTTGAGAAATCGTGGTCTTCCTCAATGTAGTTGTTAATGTAATAGCCACTAAATTTGTTTCCGGGAACATAAGGTCATTTCAGTAAATGTTTAGTAAATTATATTCAGATGACTATTGATGTTAATCATTTGGCAAAGAAAATAGTAAAGATGGAGGAGACACCAACCTACTCTCACTGAAAGTTCAGCTAATCTAGATTGAATTCTGCTCTTCTGAGTTACTCTTCATAATATTCTGAGGTCAACTTAACTGTGCAAAACAACTACATGGGAAATTTGATTCCAAACATTTTCATCAGTACGATTTTCTAAGGTACTACTATTGTCTCTAATTGAAGCACTAAACTTGCTGCAATTTTTTATTTTTCACTTTCTTTTTTTGTTTTCTGTTTTTTTGTTTTTCCATTATGCTAAGGATATATAATTTCTGCTGATTTAGGTATCTTATGTCAGGGCAGTAAGTATGCAATTAGCTTTAGTTTAAGTGATAGCAGCACGCTATAAATAAGATTCTTAATTGTGTTTGCAAGATTAAAATTCAACCTCATTGTTCGTTCCCTTTATTTCTTTGGTGGCATTGTGGTATATTCACATTGCTACCTCTAAATGAATGTCAACTTGTTTTACCTCGACTGCAGCCAATCGATACTTCATTAGGCTGAATTGTCTTGTGCCCATGCAACCTTGAAGCTGTGGCTTAATTACCACCCATATTATGCAGTGGCTCAGAGGGCTGTGCTCAGCTGTGTCAGTTCTGAAATAAATTTTAAAAGCCGTAGCATTACCTATGTCTAGAAAAAATGGCTACTTGGTTGAAAAAATAGTAATATTTAATAAATTAAACATTAATGATTTTTAAAAAATATTATTTGAAATACACAAAACCATATAATAAGTTTACATTTTGAAATTCTTTTTATTTCACAAAACTCTTTGAATAGATAATTTTCATGATCAAGCCATTGTGCAGTAAAGATAATTTTAAACTAATGGCAAAATTGCATTCATATGAAAGAGAAGAGTGGGGAAAGTGCAGTCAAATGGCAATCATGACAAATGACATCTCTTGTCCAAGAGTCATTTTTCCTCACTAGACTGATTTGTCATCCTCACTTTTGACATTTTTCATCCTGCTATGAAATCACACTGACAGAATAAGATATTTCTAGACTTAACAGCAGGCCACAGAAGATGGTTTTCTGCCTCCATTTATTTTTCGGTTGGTTGTTTCAATTTTGATTTTCAAGCTGCTAAAATCTGGACATACAAAACTTAGTTCTAACAAAATATTATCAGTTAAACAACTTCATGGAAGAAGACTATTCTAAAATAAAATGTGAAATGATATGTAATATTGCTTAATTGACATAAATCCCTCTACTGCACATATTTAAATGTACCAAAATACCAAAAGTTTTGTTTGGCATATCATTTAATGAATCATTTAACAGTTCCAGCAGTTTATGCCCAAGTCCTGGAACTGAAGCAGTCCCACGATAAAATAATCAAAACAAAGAGATTGTTCATCACCTCATAGAACCACAAAATTTAGATGGGGATTTGGCCTTAGAATTTGTATTAGTTTCCTAGGGCCGTCATAACAAAGTACCACAAACTGATGGCTTAAAAAAAAAGAAATATACTTTCTCACAGTTCTAGAGGCTAGATGTCTGAAATCAAGGTGTCAGGAGGGCTCTGCTCCCTCTGAAACCTGCACAGGAATACTTTCTTGCCTCTTCCTGGATTCTGGTGTGTTGCCAGCAATTTTTGGCATTCCTTGGCTTGCAGCTGCATGACTCCAAGCCCTTCACAGCCTACAGACAAATTTTAGTCTGAAGACAGCCTCCTGAGTCTAAGAATGGAGCCTTTTCTTCCTCCCTTCTTGCTCCTCCTCCCTCCCATCCTTCCCTCTTCTCTTCCTTCCATTCTTTCTCTTTTCCATCTTCCTTCAAGAAGCATTTATTGAAAAAACATATGCCAGGAAGCTAGTATTTAGGAACATTTGAATCAATACGAACTCTCTCTCGAGTACATCACTGTTTAGCTTATAGGTAGGGAAGGGGAGGCGAGGAGCAAACAGTAATATAATCTCAGAAGGTTTTCTAAAACATGCTTCTCGGTGTCTAATGGGCATATAAATCACTTGAGAATCTTGCTGAAATGAAAATTCTGAGACTGTAAATCTGTATCGGGCCCCAGGGTTCCTCATTTGAAACAAATGTCCAGGTGATGCCAATACTACTGTTTTGTGGCACACATTTAAGTAGCAAAGATCTAAGAGTCATGAATAGAGAAAGGATTAACTCAAGCTAAGGAGCCAGAAAACTCTTGAAGAATATGGTTATGTGTGATTTATGTATTAAAGAACCAGCCATAGATTGTCTCATATAGAATAGGGTCAAAGGCACTGAAAAGATAAAGAAACATGTTATAACATGACCTGAATTGCAACATGATGGAAGGGAGGAGTCCAGAGTGAGTGGGATGAAGATGATATATTGAAAGGTGATTACAGTTTTGCAGGCCAAGTTAAGGAGCTTAAATTTATCCCTAGTCAGTGGAGAACCAGAGCTTTGTTAAGCAGAGTGGTCTGTTTCAAGGAAAGATCTAGTAGCAACAAACTCAGAGTCCCTTGAGCAAATATTCATTTAGTGCCTGCTAGATGCTAAGTACTGTTCTATTAATTCATGATACACTAGCAAAGAAGACAAAGTCTCTGCACTGCTGGGCCTCGCATTCTAGTGAAAAGATAAAATTTGAAGAAAGCAAATAACCCCTGGAGAAGGAGAGGCATTAAGGAAGAGCATGAATTCATAATGCTGATGAGATCAGACTATTCAATGTCATGAAAAAATATTCATCATGTATTACTGACTGTAAGAAGTAAACTTAGAACTTCAGTCTAAATATAAAAATATTAAACACTCATTTGCCTCTGTTCCTTCCCTTAACTATACTAAACTGAGAATAGCATGATTAAACAAAAAATGTGAGGTAGAAAGTAGAAAATTCCACATATATCAAAACACAAAGTAAAAGGAAAAAAAAGAAGATAACAGCAGAAAGATTCGAAGTGGCTAAGTAGATGGGTGGGTGACAACTGTCTTAGCAGACCAGAATGCTAAAATGTAGACCTACAATGTGTTGAGGTGGTAGGAGGGCACCAGGAAACAAGTTGAGTCAACCTGCATAAGCCCAGAAAGACTCAGGAATCGGAGGCATAGGTTATCTGAAGACAGAAGTGTTAGAATAAAAGGCTTTGTTGAATATCTCAATAAGGAACAAATTAGACAAGAAAGACCTCACCCCACTCAATTTATCCAGGTGATTACTAGTTCCTATCATGGTAGAAGACAGAGGTTAAGGAGGCAGTTATCTGGGGAAGACAAATAGGACTCTAGATTCACAGATGCCAGGCACACTCTATTAGTTCATTTCTGTTGCTTATAACAAAATACCTGAAACTGGGTAATGTATAAAGAAATAGAACTTATTTCTTATGGTTGCAGAGACTGGGAAGTCCAAAGTGCAGGGAACACATCTGGTTAGGGCCCTTTCTTGGTGGTAACTCTACAGTGATGCTGGCTATCACATGGCAAAATGGCAGAACAGAGAGAGAGAGCAACTAACCTCATTCACTCTTCTTTTAAAGCCACCAAAACCACTACCATTATTTCGAAAATAGACCAATCCATTCACAAGGGTACAATCCTCACAATCCAATCACCTCCTCAAGGCTCCACCTTTCAATGACCATAATAGGATTTCCCACCCTCTTAACACTGTCATAGCGGGGGTTAAGTTTCTAATACATGGACTTTGGGAGACACAATTCAATCCACAGAACACACTAAAGCATGAAAAACTAAAAGTTAAATGAAAGTTTACATTGTGAATGGTGAAACCACTTTTCTCATCCTACACAGCTGTGTTTTCCCATTCAGCTTTGAGAACAGTGGCATCCAGATCAGAGTAAGTCATTCTTTTGGGGGGAATTAATGAGATCAAAGAAAAAGAGAGGACCCACAAACACCCACACAGATTACTCTATAGAGAAAACCTCTAAAAAAGGAATAAAAATCTAAAGCCAAAAATCTAATTTCCCTTACGAAACTAGAAAAACAGCAGCAAATAAAATCCAAAGTAAGCAGAAGAAAACAACTAATAACAAGTAGAGCAGAAATCAATAAAATTGAAACTGAAAATCACTAGAGAAAAATTAAAAAATCACAAAAAAAGAAAGGTTTTTTTCCAACTGTTTGGCTATTTTTAATTTTAAAAACAAATAGCTGGGCTGAGCCCGTGGCGCACTCGGGAGAATACGGCACTGGTAGCGCAGCAGCGCTCCTGCCGCGGGTTCGGATCCTATATAGGGATGACCGGTGCGCTCACAGCACTCACTGGCTGAGTGCGGTGCGGCCGGTCTCAAAAAGGACAAAAAAATTAAAACAAACAAACAAACAAAAAAAAAAAAACACAAATAGCTAATAAAGGATTGAAGAAATCTTATAAAACAAAAGGTAAAAGTTGAAATTAACAAAGAGACAGGAACTTAGAGCAAAGAGAAACAAGTAAGATGGAAAACAAAACAATAACAACAACAAAAGCACTGTCATCATTTTTAGGAGAAAAAAATATCATCTCCATAAAACCCCAATCAAGAGCCATAAATTAAAGTAACATTGAGGAAAGACATTTTGGAAACTACATTTTTTTTTTATAATAATATTTTTCAAAGTAAATAGAAAGTCTTGATGTTATAAGTTAACTATCTCCTAAAAAGTAGGACAAAACAACAAAGAGATGGAAAATATTATAGGAAAGATAAGAAAATTAGTCAATCATTAAAGGAATGCCAGAAAAAACAAACAAACTGAAGAGAAGAAAAACTTCAGTTGTAATTTCACAACAATTTTCCAGAATGATAGACCTGAACTTATATATAGATTGAGAAGGTCCACAAAATGTCCATCACAATGGGGGAAAACAACCCTCATGGAGGCATAGTTTTTAGAATTTTAAATCAATGGGGACAAATCAAAAGCTTGAGAGCTTCTGGAGAGAGAACAATCAACCAAACAAATGCATATAAACTGAACCAAGAATCTACTAGCATTAACACATTCAACAGCATTACTGTAAGCTAGAAGAAAAATTTTTCTGCTGAAGGACAATATATCTAATTTGGAATACAGTTTCTAGACAAACTCATTTAGTTATGAATAAAGACATTTTTAGAAAACAATGTATCAGCACCTCTCCCTAAATTTGCCTTACTTGGGCCGGCCCGTGGCTCACTCGGGAGAGTGCAGTGCTGATAACACCAAGGCCACAGGTTCGGATCTTATATAGGGATGGCTGGTTGGCTCACTGGCTGAGCGTGGTGCTGACAACACCAAGCCAAGGGTTGAGATCCCCTTACCGGTCATCTTTAAAATAAATAAATAAAATAATATAAAATAAATTTGCCTTACTTCTTAGGCAACTCATGGAACACATATTCTTTTTTTTTTTTTTTCCTTTTTGTCTTTTTTCGTGTCCGGCAACAGATCGCAACCCTCAGTGTCGGGCCCGTACCAGACCGGGACCAGCAACGGGATTGCAACCCTCGGCACTGCACCTGCACCTTGCTCAGCCAGTGAGCGGGAACCGGTCTGTATGTGGGATCCGAACCCTCGGCGGGAGCGCCTCCGCGCTCCCAAGCGGTGCACTGCAGCAGTGCGCCACCGGGCCTGCCCGGAACACATATTCTAACAAAGCAAGGTGATAGCTAAAAGCTGAGGAATACATAGGGTTTAAGGACCAGGGAATCCAACACTAGAGAGAGGCAGGGTATAGCAAGGATAATGTTGAAGGAAATTTAAAAAGCAACAGCCATTCTGAAGACCTACATGCAAATAGATCTGATGGGAGCTAAAGGAAGTAGGACATCAGAGTGAGTTTTCCATGAAAAACAAAACAAAACAAATAAATCCCTCTGCACACATCAAGAAGAAATGTACACATCCGGTAAAGTTAGTGGATGAATTGGTCATAGGTTCTTAGAATATTAAACAAATGAAAAGATGAAATGACAAACTCAAGAGTAAACAAAACGTATTATAAAAAGTTAAATATAATCATTGTATGCTACATGGCTCATCTTTGCATGATATACACAGAATTATAATAACATAAACATGATTGAGTTCAACTAAAACTGTGAAGATAAGAGTTAGAGAGCTAATTACTTATTTTCAATTTTAAGAAGTCAAATGATGACCTCTAAAGCAAAAAAAAATTAAGTAATAATTGTATTTGTAGACTATTTGGAAACATGAAGCTAAGCAGAAAAAGAAAAAGATAAGAATTGATAGTGGTTTACACTGAGGGATGCAGGGAGAGCAGGATACTAGTGCTTTTCACCATAATTCATTTGAAATGTGATACTAAGTGCATTTACTACTTTGAAAATAATAATAGTAAAATGTTTTTAAAATCTTGTATATGAACTACAGTTTAATAAACAGGAGGATGTGCTAGAGTCTATCCAGCTGGGAACAGGGAATCCTTCACCACCTTGGATCAGGTAGGCA
The DNA here is from genome assembly GCF_000696425.1 of Galeopterus variegatus. Taxonomy (NCBI): domain Eukaryota; kingdom Metazoa; phylum Chordata; class Mammalia; order Dermoptera; family Cynocephalidae; genus Galeopterus; species Galeopterus variegatus. The sequence continues at coordinate 844,227 of NW_007726239.1, forward strand.
GGATAGCTTCCCCGAGAGCAGTGTCAATTGAACTGATGTGAAGTATGAGAAGGAACCTGATCTGTCGAAAGAAAGACCTTGAAGTCAGTGTAACCAGCAAATGCAGACTCAGGAAAGAGAGACTGGGCTGTGGATAGGGGGAAAGATTGCCCAAGTGAAACTGAAGCGTAGTTAGGGAGAGGAGACAGGGATTCTACAGGAGTCTACAAATATAGCTGAGGGGAAGACCGTTTGGGTCACTGATGCTCACACTGAAGAATTTTATGTGAAAATCAAAGGAAGGCATCAAAGGATATAAAGCTGGGAACATGTAGGTGATAAACCAGATTCTTATTTAAAAAAGAAAATTCTGGAAGCAGAAGGATGAAGCAGAAGGAGGAAACTGTTGCCATGTTTTAAGATAGAGATGATGGTGTCTAGACCAAGAGGAGATGTAGAGTAGACAGATTCCAAGTCTCTTTTGGAGGTTGGGATTTCTGATGGAACTGCAGAGGAAGCGCATTACAACAGTAAGTTGAACTTTCAGAAGGAGAGAACAAACCTAACCATGCTGGGGGGGAGGGGGTTGGGGGGAGGAGGGGAGGGAGGGGTCTGGGAAGTGATAGGTCGGGCAAAGGGCATAAAGAAATATCACCATTTGGAAGAATGAATATGCCAATAATAAATAAAAATTTTAAAGGAAAAAGAAAAGGTGAGCCTGGAACATCTTGCAGTGCTACAATTTTAGAAAGTGCTCAAAAAAAAAAAAAAAAAAAAAAAGCAAAATAATAAGTTGGAGGTGTTTTGAAAGAGCATAGAAGACAACCTGAAGAAGTCAACGGCTGAAGCTGGAACAAATTGAGCAACAAAATAAACAAGGCAAGAGTTAGATTGTGACCCAGAGATTAAATAAAAATCCTTGTATACGTACTGATATAAATAAATGGTTGCAAAACAGACACATGGAGAAATAGGACAAATCTTTCTTTAAAAAATCTAAATAACTAATGTAGAAAAAATGGAAGACTAAAGAGAGAGAGAGAGAGAAAAGAAGTGCAAATGAAAAAAACGATGAGGGCTGAAACTGAGGGAGGAGTCGAAACAGCGAGGATGTCCAGATTCAAAAGGCAGTTTGGAAAGAGAATTTGCAGGACCTGGTGACTAATATGACATGGAGAATGGATGGAAGAGTAGCGGATTGACTCAGATGTTTCGAGCTTTGGATCCTGGCAGGGATGAGGCTATTGCCCCTTCTTGAAATATTAGAAACTTGGAAGGCATTTTCTTAATAAATAGTTATTTCACTAGACATGTTTTGATACCAATAAGTGCTGAAGCCACACAGTGATTTTTGGAATCATTCTACAGTTTTCAAATGAGATCTGTCAGAAACTATTTTCTTTAAATTTGGTATCCTTGAATCAGATTAAAGTGCCCAGGTTGTTAAAATATTTAGCAGTAGGACTGTTATTCTCTTAGTCCCATGGGCTCATGAAATTGAAATCAGCTTTGTCAATTTTTTTTTTAGCTCACATAATCCACTTGTGTACACTTTCCTAGTAATTCTTCAAATCCCCAACTTTTTTACACAGTTCGTCTCTGTTATAGCCTCTCACCCCACTTTTCCCAATATATTGGAAGATCTTGCTCTCTGGCACTTATATTTTTTCTTCTTTTACCTTTTAGATTTGTACTGTCTGTAGTAGATGACTTAATTCACTATTCAATCAACCATTGTTTAGCCTCAGTATGCTCATAACAAGGCTAGAATTGTTTATGAAATTCTTGATGGTGACTTTTAAGGAAAGGGTTTTCCTCTGTAACTGTGAAATGTGTTCTTGGAAAATTGCTTCTGTGTGTAGGCAGTGTTTTTTAATTTGACTACTTTTGTTTTCTGTTAGATTTATTAGACACTGTTCATAGGGTAAGCAAAGCCCTGTGATTGTCGAGCATCATTGCCCTTCTTCAGGATTTCCTAAAGTGAAAGGCAAGAGACTTTCAGCTCTACAATTCTGTTTCTCTCTCCAGTGAACACTTTCCTTTTCTGAAACCCTTCCACTTTTTCACTAAATTGTAAAACTTTCAGAGATAAGTGGACATTGAAAATAAATTTAGTTCTTCTGAAAATCAAACACTGAACTGTCTGAAACACACAGCTGCTTTACTCAATTGTTTATTTATTGCACCGTTTCTTTATATATAGATTTATTGTGTACTTTTTCTGTGCCAGACTCTGTGCTGTCATCTGAAGATATCACAGTACTTCATGTGGCTTCTGCATTGGCCCGCTATTCTACCTTTACTCTTAGTCCCTTTTGGACCTTCCAGTATTTAGGATTTAGGGTATGAAGTGACTTAGTTGATTTGTCCTAAAATTATGTTTTCAATTTTCCATTTTTGTTTCTTTGATGTTATGGTATCTGGTAATTATATGACTTTATCATTATGTCAATTAGTTTTATTAATATAAACACTAATTATATGTATCCTGTAACTCTGCTAGATTATATATTCTTGAGGAAAATTCCATGCCATTTAACCCTCTGTGGTTTGTAGAATAGTCTGTGATTGTGGATTTATTATTTGCATACTCATTATAAGTATGCTTTGTAATTTTAAGGAATACTTTGCCTACAAATATTGATTTCTTTAAATAGCTTCTGAATTTTTTTGTCATGTTATAGAAACTTTAGTTGAAACTTTCTTGTATTTTATTGGCATAAATAATATATTTTTTGAACAATATTCGTTATTATTCAAAAGCCATCATTGATTCTATAAAGAATAAGATTAATTCATATATTCATTAATATTGTTTTAGTTAATGCTCATTAAAATTACTTATCTCATTGTGGTTAAAGACTAAACAAATTATTTTAAAATTGATTCTGGGACAAAAATCGTAAAGTATTTTTGTTTTTAAAATGCTTATATTCGGGCATAAGCATATAGTGATTTAGTAGCCTGCTGAAACATCTCATGTGAGTGGAGAAAGACAATGATTATTGAACCTATGCGGTTAAGAGTTGAGTTTTTGAGTTGAGTCCACAACTAATAACAACAATCTGGTGAGCAATATTCTGAGTTATGCATGCTTAGAGGAATAATGAATGGCATTGTTGCAACATTACTACTTGTAGGCCAAGCAGATACACTCTTAATTCCTTCATAGCAACACATGCGTTCAGGAAATCCCAGATTCGCTGGAACCACACACAAGTAAAAAAAAGATATACTGGATGATTGGATAAGGAAACTGTGGTATATACACACTACAGAATACTACTCTGCCATAAAAAGAATGAAATACTCCCATTTGTCACAACATGGATGAGCCTGGAGAAACTTATGTTGAGTGAAATAAGCAAAGCACAGAGGGATAAAAATCATCTGTACTCACTCATATGTGGGAGTTAAGAGAGAAAGAAGGAAGGAAAGAAAGACCACAGCAGTGCATTGGTCTTACAGAGGGAGAGAACATTCCTTGGGCTACAAAGTGGAGTGTGGGGGGGGAGGGATGAGTAGGGGGAGAGAGGTTGGGGATAACTGGGTGGAGAACACAGGGCACAAATGCAATTTGTGGTAATGGGTATGCTGCCAGTATGGATCTAGTCCTCACATCATGGGCACAAGGGGTGACAGTCAGCTTTGTATCTCATGAATATTCATAACCAATAATAATAATAAAAAAGATATGCTAACAATGACAGCAGTTCCAGATTTTTGAAACTTTTTGGATGCTTGCAGGAGGTCAGTCCCAAGACAGCTGCTCTATCCATTACTGTGTCACTAATATCTTACATATAATAGGTGCTCAGTTAATTTTGTTTAAATGAATATAAAAGAAACTTTCAGAAGGCTCATTTGCCATCAGCCCCTCTTCCCACCTGCCAGTGTTAGACTAAGACTTTTAGAGGAGTGACCCACATAAATACTGTTATATATCATCCTAAACATAAATTCCAAACTAATGCCTACATAAAAATACAAAATGTAAAACTTACATTTATACTGAAATTTAAAAAACAACAACAACAAAAGAAAAACTTCTATTTTCCTGTTTCTCACCTCAAAATTCTAGATAAGATAACTCAAACTTATATTTCAAGGAAGTTGTCATTGTCTGTAACTGGTTGTTGTCCCTGTCTTGCTGCCTGGAATTTGCAGAGTCTTCCAAACTTTAGAAGTAATGTTTGTATCCAAAGTTGAGTTTTGCAACTTAAAATCAAAGGATTTTTTTTTCATCACTTTAAAATATTTTTTACATTGATAAAAATCACTTTCAACCCCAGTTTTAAAGTTTTTTGAAATGTTGAAAGTACAGACTTACGTATTTTTTAAGTGTTTTAATGAGTTTTTAATTTTTAGTTTACATTTTTTTTTCCTTTTTGTCTTTTTTACTGACCAGTAATGGGATCGCAACCCTCGGTGTTGCGCCCGCACCGCGCTCAGCCAGTGAGCGGGAACCGGTCTCCACATGGGATCCGAACCCTCGGCGGGAGGGTTGCCGCGCTTCCAAGCAGCGCACTCTCCAGTGCACCACCGGGCTGGCCCATTAGTTTACATTTTTAAAATGATCTCTTCAAATGGCTAGACAAATCCCCCAAACCAAAAATGTAGATGTCTTTTTTGTTAGAGAAAAATGAATTTTTCTTCAAAAGACAATGAGGAAAAAATGAAATCGTTATTTGAGAGAGTTATGCATTTGTCCTGGATGCCTGTATGCTGTCTCCCAAGAAACTTCATTTCAAAGGGATGAACGGGTAGATGCTGGGGGCAGGATGGCCTTTCCAAGTACTTTTTTGGAGTTACCTCACATCATGCCTTGGCCTTGGTGTAAGAGGCAAGTGAAGAAGCTGTATTAGAGGAAATGATGAGTAGGGAGAAGGGAAAGAAGGAATAGGAGACCCTGATATCATATCTTTTCAGGATTTCTATTGACAAATTTATGGGTGGGAATAAACATGTAAGTTTCAGAAGTAATCAGAACTCATCCATCTGGATTTCAATTTAGAAATGATCATTCAGCCTAGTTCCCCAGAAATTTTTCTGAAATGAGAAAAATACTGACAAATTTTCAGTTTGGTAGTAGAGAATGGTTTAACCATGGATCTGTGCCTATATCAGATGGTGCATATCTTACAGTCTCTGTATACAGGAAGAACCCCAAACATAAATCAATGGGAGTGCTTGGGTAGAAGTGGCTCTTAGGAGCCACAGTGTCAGGAATTGGATCCTGGTTGAGAACTGGCTAACCAAGATAATGGGTCTCTGAACTTTTATTGATTCTAACTGTGTTTAACCATCTACCTCATATAGGGTAGGCAAAATAAATGCAAAGCAGTAAAATTGACAATCGGGATTATAAAATTTTATACAATGGGCTATGATTATTTTGGGGGAGGCAATGCAAGGTTTTTGTCAACATGGCTCAGATCCACCTGCCATTTTCTCAGATACCACGCAATGAGCTTGGAGGAAGACCAGGAACTCCAGAGAGGTTTAGAAAATTGTCCACAGGGACTCAATTATGTGAAAATTAAAATGATTAGAAAAATAGGATGATTTCCACGTAGAAGAAAAAATGTGGTAATGTGTGAACAATCAAAACCACCAAAATGTTGGCAATGAAAACATACAATACTGAAGAAAAAAATACAAAATTAGGTTATAAAATATAGTGCCTAATTCTAAAGTTGGAAATCACCACTATGCTGATTTATGAAAAAGTGTACTTATGAGGATACTTCAAAAACGTCATGGAAAAAGTAGGATTAAAAAACAATTCAAGTCATTCCACAAACTTTTTGACGTATCCTAGCATTTAGAGTGGAAAACAATTATTTCCAGGTCTATGCATGTTGAGGAAAGATGCTCATCAATGAACATTGCATGAGCCTTGGTAGCACTTTAATAATTTGGGACATTGGATATAATTTTTATGAGTTTTTCTAGCAGAGTTACACTTACAAACTTTGTATTTGGCTTTAGGAAGGTTGTCCAAGCATTAATGAATGTTTCCTTCTCACAAATAGCTGATCTCTGTCCTACGTTAAAATGCCAAAAACACATGGATGTTCAATAACTGTCTCAAGTGTACTCCACAAATTATTTACAAGTAGGAAATGAAGCTTGTGTAGTGATCTCAGACTGTGTTCCTCTGTTTACATGTAGTACAGAAAACATGCCTTAGATTCAATAATTTGTAACTACAAATCTCACTTCCAAATAAAAATGCTTTAAATTTATTTTTAGTTTTTAAATTGTGTGAATTAAATGTGGCCTTTCATCTATAGCCATTTATATTTTATATTTTAGAATTTACCTTTGTAACAAAATTCAAATATTCATATATAAAAAATATTTTTATTATCCATTTTAAACAGCTTTTGTAACCCAGATTAGAGAAATTCATTTTATACATGGTTAGTATTTATTTTATCAAAGGTATATAGGAAAAGAATTTTACTAACTAGAAATTTTGCTGATTCTTTAAAAGGTTATTTTAGCCTAACTAAAAAAAAAAAAAAAAGAAAGAAAGAAAACGTTTAGACAGTTTTGTAATTCAATTCAAAGAAGAAACCATGACAATGTCATCCATGAGTTTATCACTTACTTTACAATCAAAACACATGTACGGTTATGATTTAATACTTGAAAAGATACTGAAACATATTAGCATTGAAATTTTCTCAGAACAAGGCAGTTTTGCTGTCTGTGCATAGTTTTGTGATTTCAGGTATAAGAAGTGTATGAAATGGCACAGGCTATAAGAGCCCAACCAATCTAGGCTCATCCCTACCAAAAGCAAGGCACTCAAGAAAAGATAGACTTTTCATACCTGAGGTCTGGGGAGGCCTGATAGCTGGCCTCAACTAACCCCAACCTCTAGCAGATTCTTGACTCTACCACAGGAAAGAATTCAAGAGCAGAGTCACAGTAGAAAGTGAAAGCAAGTTTAATGTAGCAAAGCAAGGAACACAGACTTCACAGAGAAAAGTGCTGCCTAGCTCCAGAGACTGAGCAGAACCCACACTAAATTTAATGCAAAAGTAAGAAATACACACTCAGAGTTTAGTACAAAGTGTAGGCTGGCTTGAGAGGTGGGAAACTCCCCATTAGAAGTAAGCTTAACACAGAAGTAAAGCATACACACCTTGCCAGAGAAATGAGGGTTGGCCCCAGGAGAAGCTGGCAACCTCACCTTCTGCTGCGATTCAATTTTTATAGTTTTGCTATTGAATGCATATTCATAGAATCTAATGAATATTCAATGAAGGGGGTGGTTCCCAGATATGTAACATAGTCTTGCATATGCTTAGTTGGTCTCCTTTTAGGGCACGTTCATTGGTCAAATTCTATCATGTGCACCAAACATATTCAAGGCTATTCTGTGCTCTTTGGTGCCTCCAGTGGAAGGTCATTCAAAGGATAAACCCCCTTCCTTTGAGCATGCTCAGTCACTGGGGTCATAAAAGCCTATATAAATTCCTTTACTCCTCAGCTACTAGAGTTATATAACTCCTTTTTACCAAGACTGCTTAGTCAATGGATCTGTCCACCCCTTGTGGTCTCAGTCTTCCCTTGTTGGTACTGAAAATAGATGCAATAAGCAAAGGTAACTCTCCACTAGGGGAGGGCCTAGAAGAGAGGCCTGAGACCTTGGTGAGTGGTTTGAAACCCAGAGGTGTGTCTTGTAACCTGAGCCCATGAAAACTGAGCACCTCCTATCTCAGAAGTAGCTTATTTATGTTTCATTCTAGTTATAATTTAACCCTCCTGCTAAGCTCTTCTTTTGAAACAATAGTTTTCACATCTTGTTTTTGTTTTTAAATCATTTCAGCATTCTGTACTGCATAGTTTTGCCCATCTATTTTTAAACAGAATTTTATTTATTTATTTTTTATATTTTTATTGAAACATATTGATTGTAGAAATTCATGGGGTACAGAGTTATATTTCAATACGTGTGTATAATAGATGATGACCTATTCAGGGTAGTTAGCATATTCATCATTGCAAAACTTAACTTTTGTGTGATGGGCACATTTGATCTCCTTTCTGCTAGACTTTGATACCATGCAGTAAATCATTGATAATTATAGATTCCTGGGTCAACTTTACACCAATAGGACTTATTTTTTGGATCTGGCTATAATTTTCTGTCATTTAACCAGCCTCTCACTATCCCCTTGCCTCTTCCCCTTCCCTGAGTCTTGTAACCACAGTTCTTCTCTCTCTTTTTAACATTTAACTTTATTTATTTATTTTTGTTTTGTTCTCTTTTTTAGCACCCCCAAATGAGTGAAAACATGCAGTATTTCTCTTTCTGTGCCTGGCTTATTTCATTTAACATAATTTTCTCCAAGCTCATCTATGTTGGTGTCCGCCTACTTTTGACAAAAATAAATTTGTTTGAAAGGAATTATTATTGGATTTACTCATACACAAATAGTGCTAATAATTCGTACTTGAAAAATACTTTGAATCAGTTACAAAACCCAAATGTCATTGTCCTTTAAAAAACAATGAAGACAAAATGCAAAAGATGTTCTAATTAAATTACAATTAAATTAAAGTTTGTTTATGGACAGGAACAGGAAATAATATAAAACATAAAAGCAGATACAAGTTTGGTAGGTACTTGGGTAAAGTTTGTGCTTCATTTGAATTTTAAATGATATTTAGGTAATAAAACATCACACCAACATTAAAACAAATAAACAAAACTCTAGTTTTACCATTGTCAGATATATTAAAGTCTAATGAGAAACTAGTATGGCTTGTCTTTTAAATTTTACTCAACAAGTCTATTGAGGTATATTCCACATACTACAAAATTCACACATTTTAAGTGTACAGTTCAGTGGCTTTTAGTACATTCACAGAGTTTGCAACCATCCTCAAGATCTAACTTGGGGAGATTTTCATCACCCCAAAAAGAAACTCCACACATTTTAGGAGTCATTTTCCACTCCTATTCTTCTTTACTTTCTACTCCTCTGCCTTCCCTGTCACCCAATTCCTTGGCAACCACTAATCTACTTTCTTTCTCTGTGACTTTTCTTACTTTGGACATTTCACATAAAGAGAATTATAAAATATGTGTTTTTCTGCTGTCTCCTGGCACTTAGCATAATATTTTCAAGTTTTATCCACGTTGTAGCATGTATCAGTACTTTAGTGTTTTCATCACTGAATAATATTCCATTAGAACAGACATTGTTTATTCACATTTAAGGGACATGTGGGTTATCTCTACTTTTTGGTTAATATGAATAATTCTGCTATAAACATTCATGCACAAGTTTTTGTATAGATATATGTTCTCATTTCTCTTGGAAATGAGAGGCATTAACCTAGCGGTGCAGTTTCTGGGTTACATGATAAACTCTATATTTAACATATTGAAGGACTGCAAAACTGTTTTCCAAAGCCACAGCACCATTTCATATCCCTACCAACAATATATGAGGGTTCCCATTTCTTCACATCCTGACTGCCCTTGCTATTGTCTTTCCCTTTCATTTTATCCATCTTAGTATGTGTGTAATAGTAAATTATTGTGGTTTTGATTTACATTTTGTAATGACTACTGATGTTAAGCATCCTTTCGTGTGCTTACTGATCATTTGTATGCCTTTTTAGAAGGTACTTAAATCCTTTGCCCACTTTTAATTGGGTTATGTATTTAATAGCTGAGTTGGAAGAGTTCTTTACATATTCTGAATGTTAATCCCTTTCGGATAAGGGGTTGACAAATATTTTGTCCCATTCTGTAAATTGTGTTTTGCTTTATTGATGGCTTCATTGGCCACATAATCACTTTTAATTTTGATAAAGTCTAACTTGACTGAAAGTTTAGCAATTATGGTCCTTTTACTTTAGATTTGAATAATATTTTCTGATAAATGAGATTTTTAAGATATTTTCCTAAGTATCCTTTTATAGAAGTTAAATGTCATTGTGAGGTCTTTGCATGCACTTCTCAAGTCATGCCATCATAAATAATATTTTCTGCAGATTAGGACATCTTCACTCAGAATGTAACAAAAGGCACAAAAGTAAAATCCTAAGAAATGCGTATATAGAAATGCATAAAAATTATACATATGAAATGAGAAACCCCCTGATAAGAATTCCTGGAATAGAAGATGAGATTATGGCTGCCCAGAAGCTATTCTTGCCAGATACTATCTTTCTTTTATCCATAGACAATGAAAAATTAAATTCTGAAAAACTTCAGGATTACTGAATAGTTGTATTACTATTCAGGATTACTACAGTATTACTGAATTTCTGCTGAATTGTGAAGAAGGTACTTTTTGCGGTGGAAATTTGGCTAATTTTGCCACTGGCCCCTTGGTTTATCATTGTACACCTTGTTTTTATTTCTATTTTGGTTCTCTGGGGCTTCTATTTAATTACATTGATATCCTTGCTTCATATGGAACTAAATCTTGCCATATCAATGGAAAAACTTGAGATTACTCATCTACAGAGTATTTGGCAAAATGTGTTTGAAGCCAGGTAATACTTTTACACAATAATACTATAAGATAGATGATAGATAGATAGATAGATAGATAGATAGATAGATAGATAGATGATAGATAGGTAGGTAGGTAGATAGGTAGACACGTAGATAGAGATAGATATGGATATGGAGATAGATATAAATATAGTTTTCTTAGGAAAAACAATACACAAATGTCAAGTAAATAAAAATCTATATCACTGGGGAATGTCAAGCTCAAAAAAGGAGGAGAGTGACAAAAGCAAAGGTCTTGGGAATCACAGTGTACCTTGGCAATAATTACAAAGTATTGATAAATTGATCATGATGAACTAAAACAATCATTGACATTAAAGTGAAAACTGTCCACAAATGTTAGCGAGTTATTTATTGAGTTCCTACTATGTTGTCAGTGTTCTCATAGGCAATTTTCCTTGAAGAGAGTCAGATGAAATCTTATAGCTCTAGGAATTGTGTAGAGAAATCCAAACTCTCAAACACAGGAAAAATATAAACCTGTTTGTCATTAGGATTTTTTATTTTAAATATAAACATTCTTCAGTTTGATTTTTTTTTTAACTTTTAGTTTCTTTGATCTTACTCTGGGGCCATAATTGAATGGTTAATTGAGCAACACACAAGCAAAAGATAATAGAAGAAATGAGAAAAGGAAACTCAGGGTATACACATATATGTGTATATATGTATATACATACATAAATGCATATATATGTATGTACATACATACATGTATATATATACACACATATTTAAAATCCTATGAGTATTTATTTTATAATCTATATAAACTTCTGCATTTGAAATAGGAAATTTTAAGTGATTATAATCAACTTTATGGCCAAACCTTTTAACAGATTAACAGATTTTTACTAGGCTAAAAATGAGTCCATATAAAACTAAAAAACAAAAAATAGCAATCCGCTCATTATTTTTAGATTGATCTTCCTTCATGGTAAAGGAAAAAAAATGCCATGCTTAGCTACATCATTTAAATTACACATTTTTTTAAAGAAGTTATTCTAATTACTATACAGATTGTGTGCTTACAAATGGGCATTGTTGACATAAAATGGCAAATAAGGAAAGATATGGTTTCCAAAATCGATATAGAAGTCAAGAGAAAAAGTGTCCTATATTTCAGTTACTATGTTGTTCTGATGATATATTTTAGAGATTATTTTAAGTAACACCATTCCAATGCTTTGGATGTGGCGAAGAATGAGAATCAAGGTAAGTGAACATTGTATGCATTTAAATGCCATGAGGCTATAATGCATATTTATAGGAAATACACATTTGTAATTCTATGTATACACATATGCATATTGTTTATTAAAGAATTTAACATAATAATAATAATGATAATAAATGTAGTCTCTAGTTTACATTACCAAGACTCATTAAGTTTAGTATTATATAGTATAAAGTAGATATTATTATCTCTACTTTTATAGACAAGGAAACCAAAGCTCAGGTAGATTAAAAATATTTAGTGTTATTGAGTTCATAAAGGTAAATTTGGGATAAAAATTTAGGTCAATCTGCTTCCAAGAATCATATACATTTTATTATACCATATGTTCCACCTATATGCACATACAATGTTAATTTATTGAAAATTAAATATTGAAGAAAAATAATAAATGAGTTATTGCAGCTGGAAACAATTCTACTATACATAGGCAGTTGAATCCTAATAAATCAATATCTGACATTTATTTAAACTAGTTTTTCTAATATATCTCTGACATGGGAAACACATTCCTAGAAGAGTAGAAAAGTCCACTAACATTCTAAACCAAAGTACCATGAAAATTAACATTTAAAAACCCAGCTTTCAAGTTCTCCAAACTCTTCTTTTCAGCATAAGAAGTAGTTCTAAAAACATTTGTGGCACCTTACTGGTGAATTTTTTTAGGGAAGAAATATTCAAAACATATTATACATTACTTCCAGTAATGGCACAGTAGCACATATTGAACTAATGTTCATGCCAGTAAGAATTATTAACTCTGGACAAGATTTAAGCAGCAAAGATTTGAAAGCAGGCAGAAACGAGATGAACAACTCTTAAAAGGAAAGAAAACTAGGGGAGATTTACATTTTACTGTCTTTTATGGTAAAGGTACTCCCATGTCTCACAGGGGTAGTAGTGAATACAGGTGAAACAGAAAGAAGATGTTGAGCTTACTATGCTGAGGAATCAGAATTTGAAGTGTGGAGTGACTGGAAACTGAGGTGTGAAGTCCAAGAAAAGTAAAAGCCACAGAAAAGGAACTCTCAAAATTTACATACAGATTACCATTTAATGCTCAATGACCCCTAAACTGCACAAGCACAACAAAAATGCAACAGCCAGGAGAGGAAAGGGGCATGGAAGAAATTTCATCAAATTCCTTATGTTGCAAACATAGTTGAAGTGCAAGTGCTGCCAAGTTAGTGAACTGGCCAAAGCCAAAGGCTTTCAATTAAACCTCCAGAAGGGCCATGCCAGTGGATTAAGGATTATGTACATCACTAAAGGCTAATCCATTGGATTAAGGACAAAGCCAAAATAGACCTGCCCTAACAGCATGTGAAGAAGATGCCCAGTAATTTGACTGATTACTAGGGAAAAAATCTCAACACTCTTCAAAGGAAAAAAATAGAATACAGAGTCTCTACAATGTTTCATCATCTATACTATATGGTATAAACTTAAAAATTGCTACTATGAGAATGATCAGCATTTTGACCTATATATTCAAAATCATTATTCAAGAAATAATCAAGATTATTCAATGAACTCAAGAGATAACAAAAACAGTTAATAGAAGAAACCCCCTAGAATAACAGACCCTGGAATTAGTAGAAAAAGATACTAGAATCAAATGGAAATTCCAGAACTAAAAAATAAAGTAAATTTAAAAAGTCATCGGATGGGCTTAATGAAAGTTTTTAAGCTCGAGAAGACTTAGTAAACTTGAAAACTGGTTTATACTAAACATACAATATGAAGTAAGTAGAGCAATGACTGATCAAACCCAACAGAATATGAACGACCTATGGAACAATACTGAGTGTGCTAGCATAATTGGAGTTTCAGAAGGAAAGGAGAGAAGGAATGCAGAAGGAATATTGGCCATTTTTTTTTTCAAATTTGGTAGTACCAAACCCTATTCCCAAGAGGCTCAGAAGATACTAACAGGATAAACACAAAGAAAAGTACACATAAGCACATCATACTCAAACTGTTGACAACCAAAAATAAAAAGACTATGTTAAAAACAGCTAGAAAGAAAAGACACATTATATGCTGGGGAAATATGGGTACAATGAAGGCTGACTTCTTAGAAATAATAGAGACCAAAGAAACAGAATAACATTGTTTAAAATGCTGAAAGAAAAAAAAAATCAGCCCTTAAATTTATAACTAATAAAAATTTTAAGTGAATTTATTGCAAACAGACCTGCACTATGAGAAATACTAAAAAAGGTTTTTCAGGCTGAAGGAGAATGAAACAAGTTGGAAACTGAGAAACACATGAAGGAAATAGTATTACCAGAAATTAAAACTATGTGGGTAAATATAAAAGATTGCATTTCCTCTTAAAAATATATTTCTTAAAACTTGATTAACTTTTAACAGCAAAAAAATATTAGAAGTGTACTGTGAGGGTTATAACATATGTAGAAGTAAAATATATGATAACAATTGACAAGAGATGGAGTAAATAGACCATTACTCTTGTAAGTTTCACAAATCACATGTGACTTAAAACATTAATTCTAGGTATACTGTGATATGTTAAGTGAGCATATTTTAAATCATTAAGACAAAATATAACAAAGAAGTATAGCTAAAAATACAAAAATAAAAGATGTAATATGTTACACTTCTCGCTGTGTAACAGAGATGCAAAAAGGATTACTCAAAGCAGCATGAATGCAATGAGAAGCCTGAAGGGACTGCACCACAGCAATTCCTCTGTTAGAAGGAGAAAACTGGGCAGCCCCAATTCAAAGTTAGCTTCTGTTTTTATTGTAAAGACAAGGAAGTTTCACAAGAAAAATCATTTGATTGAATCATTTCAAAAGGACACAAAGACATGGGCAACATGACAAAAGTTATCCATAGCTAAGTATAGCTTAAAAAAATAGAACATAGTAACATCATTAAAACTAACAGCGTGATATTACAAAGTATAATTAGTGAAATGTTAAGTTGATCAAACTGTGATCATTATCTAATCTAAAATATAACCTCTCCTTAAATGATTAAACAAAAGTTACATTCTTATGATTAAATCTAAATATAATTGTCTCTAAAGTTTCCACCAACAGACAGCTTGCCCTTAGCAAACATTTTTTTCACATTTTTCCCTATAGCAATTCTTTAAAATCTCTTAAAAAGATCAGTATGACAACCACCTGTTAACTGTAAAATCATTAAAGAATACAATCCCATACCTAATCAGTGATTAGAGATGATTAGATGGGCTCTAGCCCCCTAGCTGTAGACCATTGTCTCTTAACCAAGGACTTTTGTCCCATACATGTATTACCTAAAAATCCTATACTAAAAATCGAAAGAGAATCAAGATTTCTAACCCTCTACAATAATAAGTTACCAAAAAGTAAAAATCAAAAATGAGGAATAAAAGGACAAATAACAGGACAAATAAAAAACAAACAGCAGGATGGTAGACTTACATGCAACCACATTAATAGTTATACTAAATGTCAATGAATGAAACACTACAATTAAAATTAGAGTGTGACAGACTGGATAAAAAAGTAGGCCCAAATTATATACTGTCTAAAAAGAGACCCATTTTAAATATAAAACAAACTATGCTAAACTTAAAAGAGAAAACAACATGTAATATAAAGATCCCGTTGATGTCAGACACATAAGACTGCAAGTCTCTATCATTCATTTAAGGGATTTAAAGAATAAATGAAACAAATTACGTTGATAGAAATCAGAACAATTGTCTCTGGTGAGAGTAGGGGACTTACTGGGAAAAAACACAGAAAGTTCTTCAGGTGACTCAAATGTTCCAAACGTTGGTAAGAGTCATGGCTACACAGAGACACGTTTGTCCAAACTCATAGAACTGCACATTTAGGATCTGTGCATGTTGTTGTACTTAAATGTACTTCAATTAATAAAAGTGTGAGAGGATAAAAAAGGAATTGTATGGAACAAACAATAAAAAGTAATATTAAAAAACAATAAATTTACATGTTTCTGAAAGCTGAAATAAAAATATATGAGACAATCATAAGACATAAACTAGAGGAAACTAGGCATGATTCAAGAATCAGAAAAGTATCTTGCACCTTAATACTATGAAGGAGAGTAATTATAAGTTAGATAAAACTATAAGAAATTCTCACTAGAAGAAATCTGTCAAGAATAAAAAAATAAGAAAAAATAAAAATGTTTCAATTACAAGTTATCTGAAAAGATGTTTCGATTGAATTCACATAAAGTAGGCAAATATAAATTATATAGTTGTCCAAAAAATGTGGAAAACAAAGCTTATATCAGAAGATCAATAGTTTGTGAAATGTCTCCCAATTTTAAAATTGTTTTAAAATAGTGTCTAAGTAAATAGTTATTATTATTGTACATGTCACTAATTGTATATTTCTTTCTTTTTTTTTTTTAAAGATGCCCGGTAAGGGGATCTTAACCCTTGACTTGGTGTTGTCAGCACCACGCTCACCCAGTGAGCTAACCGGCCATCCCTATATGGGATCTGAACCTGTGGCCTTGGTGTCATAAGCACTACACTCTCCCAAGTGAGCCACGGGATGGCCCTATTAATTGTATATTTCTATATGACTATAAAATAAAAGAATATTTCACTGAATACTAACTACTAATGAGTAGTATTGATATTTCTGAGAAATAATTATTAATGAGTTGCTATTCCTTTTTATATTTTTTAAATAACTTCTTTAAAGTATAGAAATAACATGCTTATGAAAAACAATTTAAAAGAATATGAGAAATGCAAATGTAACAAAACAAAATTACCTTTATCATGCCTTTCCAAGGTAATTGCAATTAAGTTTTTGCTCATTTTTTTAAGTCTAAAAATATGCATTCAAAATATGCATATTTCTCACAAAATTGGACTAATGTTCTTTTTATCCTGGTCTTCCTATAGATGGAAATTTAACCTTTACATTTTTTAGAGGAGGGCAATTACTCCTTTCTTGCTCCACATGAATCTGGTGGGTAAAAGCCCACCCTCTTGGCCTCAAGGGTTAACACATAATTAAATCAGCAAATTGAAAATACCCTAGGATATTCTGCAGGGAATATTTTAAAACTTCCCTAGGATACGACTTTAGGGAAGGAAATTCTATCCTTGATGTTTGCTAAGCCAGCGGATATGAGCTTGGAATTTCTGTGGACATCCCTGTCCATGTGGAAAAAAAATACAGTCTGCCAACTCTCAGAGCAAAACAGCTAAGAAATGGCAAGGGGGAAAAAGTATTCTCATGATATTCAGTGAGTTCAGAACCCAACCCATCCCCCTATCCTTTCTAGTTCTATGTGTCCTTAAATGTCATTTTTGTTTGATTAGGCATGTTTGAATTGGGTTGCTATCATTTGTCACTAAATGAACCCTGACTACCATGATATCATTGCTAAGAATCAGGTGACCTGAGTTCTGCGTCAGTCAATCCTAGTGGCACAACTGTGGGCAATTTAGTTAAACTTGCTCATTTTAATTTCCTTTCTATGACAGAGGATTCGTGTGAGCATTACTCAAATGCTTAGCACGATGCTGAGGAAATAGTAATACACAATAAAAGTTCACTTATATTACTAACCTTATCATATAATTATCTTATCCTTATTTCAGGTCATGGAATGGTGTTTTAAAATTTAATTAGACCATAATTTGAACAAGTGTTGTGTTTCAAGATAATAAGTACACATGATTTTTTTTTTTTTTTTTTTTTTTGTCTTTTTCCGTGTCCGGCAACGGATCACAACCCTCAGTGTTGCCCCCGTACCGGACCAGGACCGGCAACGGGATCGCAACCCCCAGTGTTGCCCCCGCTCCTCGCTCAGCCAGTGAGCGGGAACCGGTCTGTATGTGGGATCCGAACCCTCGGCGGGAGTGCCACCGCGCTTCCCAAGCAGCGCACTAGCGCAGTGCGCCATCGGGCCGGCCCTAAGTACACATGATTTGAGGTGATACACATTCTGCCTCTTATTTTAAATTTTTGTCTCTACCCATCACACAAACATCCTAGGAATCTTGAAATCTGACATTCAAGATATGATGAGATACCCTCTATCCTCTCTTTCTGATGTTTCTGTACATTTATGCACCCACATATACCCATGTGCCTATCCGAAGTATCAGGACTATAAATATGATTGGGACAGAGAGTAGGGGGAGGTCAGATGGCCAACCTCAACCCACCCCATTCTCTACCAGGTTCTTGACTCTGCCACAGGAAAGAATTCAAGAACAGAGTCAGAGTAGAAAGCAAAACCAGGATTAATATAAAAAGAAAGAAATATACCCTTCACAGGGAAGGTAAGAGCTGGCTCCAGAAAGTGAACAGCAGCCACAGCAAGTTTAATACAAAAGTAGGAAATACACATTTTGCAAACAAAGTGCATGCTGGCTCCAAGATTGAACAGTAGCTCGCTAAAGGCAGGTTGAACATAAAAAGTAAGAAATACACATCTCACAGGCAAAGTGCAGGCTAGCCACAGAGAGTGAGCAATGACCCCACCTTATCCCCAGATTCTACTTTTAAAGTTTGGCTATCTATACATATTCATGCTATGTAATGAATATTCAACTAACGGGGTGGTTCCTAGTTATGTAGCAGGTTATGTAATATAGCTTTGCACATGCTCAGTTGGTCTCTTTCGAGCAGGCTCATTCGTCACATTCTACCAAACACACTTAAAATATGCTAGGTGCTCTCTAGCACCTCCAATGGAAAGTCATTCATAGGATAAACTCCTTTCTAGTGAGCATGCTCAGCCACTGGAATTACATAAATCTCCCTCCTGTGGTATTCTCCACATGTTGGTGCCAAAAATAGATGCAACAAGCAGCGGTAGCTCAAGACTCAGAGGAGGGGCTTGAGTACTAAGGAAGTGGTTTGAGGCCCAGGGGAGTTGTCAGAAACCTGAACCCAGGGAAATTGAGAACCTCTTATCTCATAGCTAATAATATTTTAATTTAATTAAAGGCTTTTACTCCAGTCTTATGGTTCAGGAATTTCATTTTGTGAGGTTTTTTTAAATTGATGTTAAAATATACAGACCCCATTTTCTTAGATATCTGATATTGTGTAGATATCTTAGAAATTAGATATTGTGTAAAGCAAAGCCACTACTAAAAACAAATAGATCACTGGAAATTTACATTTAATTATGAAAACCCAAGCTCATTGTCTGTGAAAAGGTATATAATAATGTTGGATAATTACCTAACTTAATTTTTTGAAGTTATTACATTTGTTTCTAAAACTACAAACATTATCTTAATTATTTAATGAATTAAAATTGATAGTTGACTATTAAAAATATACAGACATATAAATAACCCAATGCAGTGGATTGAATGTCCCCCCCACAAACTCACTGAAGCTTGAATTGTGTCCCCAAATTTAATGTATGAAAAACGTGGCCCCCACTGTGACATATAAAAGGGTGGGAAATCCTACTATGGAAAATGAAAGGTGGGACCTTGAAGAGGTGACTAGATTGTAGGACCATGCCGTAGTGAATGAATTAAAAATGGTGATCAAGGGCGTGGTTCTGAGAGCTTTAAAAAGAGAGTGAATGAGGAGGTTGGTCTCTCTGCTCTGTTTGCTCCACCATTTTTGCAATGTGATACCTCCCGTCACTGTTGCCACCACCAAGGCTCTCATCAGATGTGTTCCCTAGACTATGAACTACTCACCCTCAGAAACTGCAATCAATAAATTTCATTTTCTTATAAATTACCCAGTTGCATGTATTTTGTTATAAGCAACAGAAATGGACTAATACACCTAATATATGATAAAATTTATACACAAAGAAATATGGACAATTCGTTAATTATAATTCTGATTTTTGCATTTTCATCTGTTGTCTAGTCTGAATTTATCCCTTAAATAGTTTTTTCTTCTTTTGTTAACCAGTGATGCAATTTAGTATAGTCTCTTTAGTATAAATTTGCAGGACTTTCAACTTTTAAGCATATTTGTTAAATGCAAAATGATTTCATGAGCCACTAGGCACTGATGGTACTGTATTATTAGTGTGGAATATGTTTTTTAAACAATTAGTTAAATACGAGGCTATCTTTTGGCATGCTGAACGGAGGTAGTGAGAATTCCATACAGAAATTAACAAAGAAGGTATTCTTGTTTGCACTGTATTCTGAGGATACAGTAAAGTACACTTTATTTTTGGCTGCGGAAAAATTATACTTTACTAATGTCAAAATGAGATGCTGTAGATCAAAAACTATTACAGAATAAGGTATATTAGAAAGCAACCAGGATCAATATAAAGATCAAATCAAAGGAAAGAATACATAATGACTATTTTCAACACAAGAATGGATGTAGATAATTTTGCCCTATCTTCTCAGAAATTTTGAGAAAAATACTTTACAAATAAACAAATTGAAAGACACAGCCAGCACTTTAAGTTGTCCTGAAAACAGGAAATTGTTGTGACAACATTTTTTAATGGTAAAAACGGTACTTTCATGGATAATTTCTGAGTGGTCTTGTTAATTTTCTTTGTTTGCTTATTCACTTGTTTTTCAGTAGAAGCTAACACTTAATAAGCAGCCACTATGTATGAGCTTCTGCATGAGCATGCATGAGCATGTTTTGCAGATTATTACATTGAATTTGCTCTGGTTTGTGGATACTGTTATTACCCCTATTTTGCAGATGGGGAAGCGTCAAGAAATCAAGATCTGTGCCCAAATTCAGATGTCTTGTAAATGGCAGAAACATGACAAATATGTCTAACTTCAATATAAATTTTAAACACAGTATTTGCTTCTCCATGAGCATATATGTATGCATGTCTCTAAGAAAAGCATGTTTTAGATTTTTCAGGAAAAAAAATGCTGCAAGTTGTTCTAAGGGAGTCTCTAATTAAAGATCATTTCAGCTCAGATATGTGGATAAAAATCTGGGTCTGCAGTCTCTGCCATTAGCTTGCACATTCCTTTTAGCCTCATACTTTCAAGTGGACATACATGATTTTTAGTTTGCATTGTCTTTATTTAACACATTAAAAAAATAGTAAATGAGTCATTTAGTATTTTAAAACAGTTCGTGTACTGACATCACCTCACTCTTATTTGATTATCAAACTTCTTAATCTAAAATTTTAATTTTTGTTACTGTGGGGGCAGTTTCATAATTCTAATATAGCATATTACTGAACTAATTGAGCTAATAATTAATACCAGTTTGAAAATAATGTCTGATGTAATCAGTTTAAATTGTGGAACTCTTCCTAGGCCTAGGAGAAATAAGAAGTCTAATAACGCAGTGCTAAATAGCATGAATGTGGGGATCGGGCAGACTAAAACATAGAAGTGTTACCACCTGTAAATGACTTACTGTCTTTGAATGCAGCTCTTTTACCTGTGAATGGCACGAAAATACCTTTTTGTGCAGACTAATTAGATAGCCTAGGATTGGCAGAACCTGCTTATTTTCCAACAAATATCATATCCCAGCCTTCTTAGCTTAGTAATAAAATGCCCAGATTTAACCAGACACATGAGCACATCGTGAAGCTTCCTTTGCAGATATAGATGTGCCTGTATGTATGTATATATGTGTACATACATATATACATACTACTTGCATGTTGGTATATTAAGTAGTATTCTCAAAAGCTAGTACCATGTAATATTTACAAGGTGGTCTATAATCACATTTATTTCTGTCATAAGTGATGTATGAACCACAATCAAGAATTGAGAAATTCCTCAGAGATCAAAACCGAAGCACAGCCATTATGAATTGCCCATGCATTGAAATTTAACCTCTCATCCCCATGGAAAACTCAAGAAATTAGTATTCAGCTTTACTGGATCAGAATTAAAATACATGATTTAGCCACAGCTTTAATGCAATTTAGATAGTAAATTATAAGATATCGTGTACCCCAATTATACCACATAAATAATGGATAGAAAGAATAAAGGTAGAGAAAATTATTATCCCAGTAATTTTAAAAGATCTAATTTGATATAACCAGAAAAAAAAAAAAAAACTTCTTTAAGGAAACCTTGTCAACACTGCTAAATGAATTGGAACTTTAAAAATGGCACCTTCTAAGTAAAATTACTCTCTGTAGGTCCGGAAGTTTTCTGTGATTATTCAGAGAAATATATGTTATCTTAGTGGATAATTAAGATGCAGTTATATTTCAGTGACTGTTGCTAAGCTGTTGGGAGATTAATAAATAGTTTAGACATTATCAATAAGGTAAACATGCATTGAAGTATCTATTTCCAGTGATTAAAAATAGTCGTTTGAATTATTAAGCTTAATTTATGTTATCAGTAGACACAGGGCTACAAAGCTGAGGAACAAAGCTATATAGTTGTTTAGTGAGACATGATAAGTAAATGCTGAACTTTGGCAGTGCTAAATGAAGAAAGAATGGGATTAAAATAATTAAATATAATTATTTGCATAAGGTAAGTGGCCTTATAAACATTACTTTGCCAATGTGAAATGACTAGTGAAAATTTATGTTAAGCAAGGTTGTTGGCAGTGTAATAGTTTTAGTCTAAATCACTTTAATTCTGGTCTTCATTTTCTTTCTCTCTCTTTTCTCTTCCTCTCTTTTTCAAATGTCAGCTCACATTAATCTGACTTTTGCCACTCCATTGTAAAAAATCTGTTCATTCAGAGGTCAAAAATAATATCTTAGTTGGCTATTTGAATGAAAAACTGTTAGATCCATTTACTTCTCTGCAGCATCGTCTTCTCAAAGTTCCCTCCTCCCTGGGCTTCTACAATTCTACTTGATCTGTTTCCCTAAGTGTTCCCTGCCATTCCCCTGCCTACCCTTATCCACCACTGTCTGTCCCCTAAATACAGCCTGCTGCCTTTCTTGTCCTCTCTTTTCCCCCGACTACTGTGGTTCCCAAACTTGTTTGGTTCACTGACGCTGTTGAGAATCTGGTAAGTTAGGTCTCTTATTCCCAGAGGAAAAAAACAGGCACACAAGTGCATGAGTTTCAAGAGGTTCACAGATCCTCCAATAGCCAAATGCAGGACGTCCATGATCAAGACCCCTCTGCTCTATGAGCTTTTTCATAAATTCGCATGGCTTCCGTGACTATGCCTATGCCGACAACTTCCATAGCTCTTTTCTAGCTCAGTCCAACAGTGCCCACAGCAGTTCCAACTTTCAATTAGATGACTCCTTTGGAAGGTCAGGCTGATATCTCAAAGTCAGCATATGCCCATAAGTTAATTTGCCACAGTCCCTCATTAAAACTTCTACTCTCTATTTTAATCAGCAACCTCATATCCACTAAGAAATATCCTCATCTTTGACATGTCCCTTTTCTTAACTCCATATTATAAAGTAAGTCACTCAGTGTATTTTGTTAATTTTTGCTTCTCTAAAATATTGTTTACTTTTGTTTCTGGTTGTCATCACCCTGACAGCCTCTGACCAGGATTTCTGAATCTCCTAAATTATTTCAATAGTAGTATAGTCTCTTTTCATGGCAGCCTTTTTCCTCAGAGCAGCAGGATTTGATCATTTTAACTTGCTTAACAAGCTTCAATGGCTTCCCATTGTCTACAGAATTTAACAAAATTTAAAAAAAGAAAAAGAAAAAGAACAAAAGAAAGAGAGAGAGAGAAAGAAAAGAATAAAGGAAGGAATACGTATTAGGTAATGTACTAGATACAGCACCACATACTTTATATACATTACTTTTCTGCTAACAACTAGTGCAGTGAAGATTTAACTCAAATATCTCTTTTACGAAGTTATGCTCTTTCTATTGAATCTCACAGCCTCTGTAAAGCCCAGTCTGTCACCGCATGTATGAAGCTACATAAGCAGGCACATGCAGGGAAGACATAGGTGTCTGCTTCCCCAACAGCCATCTCTAACTTCATTATCTCTTGCCCTCTTTCCCTTCCTCCACTGCAGATAGAGGTGATCATGTGATCCAAATTGGGAGAAAGAAACCACTGAGGATCTTCTGGTCAGGAATTTCCTCCATGATAAGGAAAGACGAGTATTGAAAGAGATCCATTTTTGCTCCCTTACTGACCTTTCTGCTTTGGCCACTATAAGGACACAATGTCTGAAACTGCAGCAGCCGCCATTTGAACACAAGTTGTTAAGCCCAGAGATGAAAATCAACACACTTTCATGTTGGAGGGGAAGGATGGCATGCTCTTGAATTCTTAATGATATTGAAAAATCCCCAAAATAGTTCTGGATTGCTGTTGAGAAAAGAATAAACTTTTTTTTTCCCAATGGTTTAAACCACTGTTTCTGATTTTCTTGACTTATAGCATAAACCATAATAAATGATACACTATTTTAGTCTCATCTGTTTTAATTATCTCTAGTACACCATATTTGAAAATGGAATTAAATACCATTTCCCAAACATGATAAACATTTTCACACCCACATTCTTTGTAGAATAGAATGTGGTCTCTGCTCAGGACCTCACCACATACTTTTCTGAATGACCAACTTTCATCTCCTCCTTTGATATCAGTAAAATCTCACCCCTTCCAATTTTGTCCTTTGTGTTCTTGCAGCCTTCTAAGTTACCACAGTGCATTGGGGAAAAAAAAGATCAGGAAGGGGGACTTATAAAATTGTTTCTGTTTGCATAACCATCAACCCTCTTAAATTGTTTCCTGAAGGTTGAGGATTTTATTCGTGTTTCCCCAGTTTTAACAAGTGCCCATATTTAGAATGCTAAAAGTGCTGGAGGAATACAAAAATTCGACAGCTGAAGTTGTTTTCTGGGTTGCATTCTAGTTTTTTTCATACAGGTTTTGTTGTTATTTTGTTTCAAAAAGGAGAAAATTATTTCAAAGAAAATTTTAAGACATTTTTAGGATGATCTATTTCCAATGGAATAAAATATGGAACTGTCATTAAAAATGGTTGTATTTGAGAGAAAATTATTTTTTTCTGAAATAAGAGGACATATCTGAGCTGTGGCTTTACTTCAAGCTGCTGTGTTCTTGAATCTGATTCCCCTGAAGCTAGAAGACAGGACTAGGTAGGTAAGCTTCCTATCCACCCCCATAGCATATATTTCCTCTCTCATCAGATTCAGTTTATCACTACATCGTAAACAGCCATTTAGTTTGTCTCCATCATTGGATTTTGAACTCCTTGAGAGCAAGGCCTTGGTTTTATTTACTCTTGTATCACACTTAGCATAAAACCTGGCTCATATTTAATGAAATAAGAATTTCTTTTTAAAAATTCTATTCTTAAATTATAATATCAAAATATTTCCTCTCTACAAGTTTAAAGTACTTTTTAAATTTAATATCAAATGTGCCCATATAATATTTCATAGTTTCATGCTTTGAATAGCTTTTGAAAAGAAAAGGTAATTATATTAATATTCCAGAGTATTGTAACTAATTTAATACTAATACCTTTTAAGGTGGTTACGGAAGCACAGGACTGAGCTGGCAATGTTGTCATTCACCCAGGGGAAGCTAATTTAAACAAGACAGGACTTAACCTACCCTTTGAGATGACACCTTATCACCACAAGGCATTAAGCTCCCTCGAATTCCTATTTTTTCTTTCCAAAGATTCCAAACTTCACGTCCCCAGAGTTTACAATCTCTAACAATCTGTAATCCAGCAGGTATAAATTTTGCTTCTAATTTGTAATTACTGGGTCTACATCCCAACAAGATAGATTAGCTTTATTGAAATTGCCTTGATTCAACTAGTGGACATGTTTCTCCCTAAATATACAAGAGTACAGTTTGATATATAATGTTTTGAATCTTTCAAGTTGCTTTATGTTATTTTTTCTTTTTATCTTATTTTTCTATGATTCACTTACTGGATCTATAGTCTACCCAAGCTTATTATCACTAACATTAATAATGCTTGATTTTATGCATATTTTTCAAGACAATTTGCTTCTGCTGGAATAAAACAAGGATAGCAGGTTGTAGAATGGAGACTGACTGTTGGATCTTGAATTCTTATTCCTTTTCTGAGAACAGTCCCTATTATTAATGTATATTATTACCTCAAGTATGTCAGAAAAGGAGACAAACAGTCAGAGGCAGGAATTTCTCCCTAATTCACTCTGCCTAGCCAGCAAAATGTAACGCAAAATTATTCAGGGGAAAAATACAATTTTCTGTCATCTCTGTCACACACTGATAACAAAGCTACAGGCTAATATGTTTTGATATTTTTGTCACTCGTTTATCATGTGACCTTTCATGCTATCATTAATACAGCTGAGGGACAGAGAAGATACACTGAAATAAGGGTGTGGAGAAGTCAGATTGCTTCTCTAACATCCAACGGTCAGTCACAGCAATTTATGCTTTTCTCCAGTATAGCCCTGACTAAGAAGAGGAATTGTTATTAAAATTTGATATTACTGTCTGGGTTCTGCCACCTAGAATTTGCAACTTTTAGCAATGATGGGAATACTGGAGGGTTAATAAATTTCCATTTGAATTATGACATTAATACAATACAACGTGCCTGTTCAGATATTCAAAGCATATATATGAAAAAATGTATCCTAGACATTTGAACATTGACTATTAGTCATACTCTGATTTGGTAAAACCAGGGAGCACTTTAAATATTATTGTTAAAATTGCTCCTCATGTGTTCAACAAAAACTGTTGATGTTTTAAAGTATAGATAAACCAAAATAATTTGTGGTAGTAGGGATTATGGTTTGGATACCTAAGAGTTTAATACATCTTGTGTTTTCTTTGATGATAAATGATACCTGGTTTAAATTTGCATGCAGCCTAACACCATTTCTGACAATGGTCTGGTTTTTATGTTGCCCACAGAGGCTGGACTGTTAAAATTCCAATATAATACTAATTTATACTTGACATTAATGAGTTAAGAAATGTTTTATATAGTACATCAGGGCAAGGAAAGAACTTTACAGGGTTATACTGAAATCAAATTATGTCTGAGTACTACCATTATGTACAAAAATGAAAAATACTTCCCCTATCTTAGCTAAGCGCAAGTACAAAACTCTACTTTTGTAACGTTTATATTAAGGCAACCATTTTGCTTTCTTTTACACCATATAGAAATACTACAGGATGAAGGTAAGTGCCTAAAATTTTAAAGAATGCACATCTATTAAAGATTATCAAAGTTATAGGGTTTGTTATAAAATTTTTAATATCAACCTAAATTATCTCTTATTAAACAACAAAAACACTCTGTCTTTTTGATGAGTGTATTTTAAATATTTTAAATACTGAAAATCAGAAAATGACCCTTCCATAAAAAAAAAAAAAGTAAGGGTGACAGTTTTATATAGTGGAATTGTTAAGTAGATCCCAGAGAGACTCTGGACATGTATAGTGAATTCTTAAATATTATTATGATATGTGTTATGTAGGCTACAGAATATTTTTTAGCTTCAAAATCAGTACTTATTTAGTAACTGGATAAAACTGCTAGCATGATGGTTTTTAAACATTTACTTTATTTTGAAATTTTGCTCATTTTGTTTATCTTAATATTATGGTGAAACAACATAAACTTCATATTTCAGCTTTGTAAGTAAAAATCCTTTGTATGTGCATTTTATTGAAAATATATTCTACTTGTATTTTAAACTCACATTATTCGAAATATTTTATTGCATGTTTATTTTGTTGTTTAATATGATTTAAACATGTAGGCATTGGTGAAAATATGTTTATATTATAAACAAATGTAGAACAAGTTGGTAAATATATATTAAGTGTGTCCATATTAATTGATAGACAATTTCAGGAAAATAATTTTATAGTTTATGGAATTTATTTCATTGCATGGCTTCTAACAAACCTCATTAATAAATATAAACTCGTGGGCCGGCCCGGTGGCGCACTGCTACAGTGCGCCGCTTGGGAGCGCGGCGGCGCTCCCGCCGAGGGTTCGGATCCCACATACAGACCGGCCGCTCACTGGCTGAGTGAGGTGCGGGCGCAACACCGAGGGTTGCGATCCCGTTGCCGGTCCCGGTCCAGTACGGGCAACACTGAGGGTTGTGATCCGTTGCCGGTCACGAATAAAGACAAAAAAGGAAAAAATAAATAAATAAATAAATAAATAAAACTCGATAATATATAAAAAATTAGAGCATTTGATTTTTCGAAGATGGCATATAAATACCTTTTACTATAATGTTCAAGCCTCGCTTTGTATCTTTTCATTATACTGTACTCATGCAAGGATTTGATAAGAAAAACTTTTATATAACTTTGTCATAAAATAACTTTCACATGGGAGAGGAGCTCCAACTGATGGGTCAGAGTAGATTCAGTATATGCCTGGTTCATCCCTTGAATCCCACGAACAGATTATTCACCAAAGTGAATTTTACAAAATGCCATTTTTTATTTATAAGAAGGTGAGTAGTTGGTTATGAGAAGAAAATGTAATAGATTGGGGGAAAGAAATGAATAAGAAGGTCTCTACTCTCAGAAGGCAAATATCCTGTATATGAAGCAAAGACATCCAAAGAAATTTGTATTGGGTCATTCCAGAAGGGAATTCTAAATGGTTTAGCCTCTCAGAGATGCAAACT
Organism: Galeopterus variegatus; assembly: GCF_000696425.1. Taxonomy (NCBI): domain Eukaryota; kingdom Metazoa; phylum Chordata; class Mammalia; order Dermoptera; family Cynocephalidae; genus Galeopterus; species Galeopterus variegatus. The sequence goes on from NW_007726239.1 coordinate 872,565, forward strand.
TAATACATAAATGCTTGTCTAATTACCATTTAAGGCAGTTTATGTAAATAGACTGTCATTAGCATAATTTGAAGGACTTGTTATTTTTCCTTATTCATAAATCTTATTAAGCATTCTACTGATTCTATGGAATTTGTTTAAAAGTTATATATTGCTATATATATATATATATATATATATATATATATGCATTTTTTTATGTTGTTGGGGTAGAGGATTGATTGATGGTGGGGTACAAAGCAAAACAGAAGAAAAACAAGCTAAGTTAAGCTTGTACACACAGCTTCAGTGGAAAATATGTTCTGCTTCCACTGTAATTATAACATTAATATAAAGCTATGAAATTAAGGTGCTTTTTTGTTTGTTTGTTTGTTTGTTTGTCTTAATTCTACGATAGAATGCTTAACAGAAAACTGATTTCAAGTCTGGTATTTCTGTTTGCATGTAAATAAAGCCCGAGTCACAAACAAAGCCAGCAACCTCACATACTTGCTTTAGTGGTAAAGGATGGAAAGCTTGCCTGCTACCAATCAGCAAGTGGTTGCTATGGTTACAAGGTCAGGAAATATGCCTTTTCCCCAGTTGTCCAAGGCTTGCACATGTCACTTTTGAAACTATGAATTTTATATACAGGTCAGGAGATGCATACCAAAGAAATAAACAGTGAACTGGACCACAATGACAGCTAACGTTCAAATGTCCTTGGATTTTTAAAATATCCAGGCAAACACATTCTGTTATTTTAAATGGGTTAGGTTTTGGGTTTTGTTTCTTATGTATATTTTTGGAACAATTTTTTTGTCTAATGAAATTTTATGTGGTAGCTTCAAATTATATATCAGCATTGTGAGCATACATCAATAACTTGTTTTAGAAAGTGTTATCTTTTCTTCTTCTTAAAACTATTTTAAATGACAGCATTGGAATAGTATAAAATATAATACCAGGGAACTTGGGAAGATAGTATGAAAACTGCTGTTTAGAAAAATTAAAATTGTGTTTATCTCTAAACAACATGGTGCTGAAACTATTAATGAAGAGTATTCTTTTTCAAAAGATAAATGTTTCTGTGTTCTTAGTGTCAAATTCATAAGCTTTTAAAATATATTATTTAAAGAAATATTATAAATTAGCAAATATGAAAATAATAGTCTTGTCTGTGAATCAATAAAAAATTTGTTAAGTAAATTAGTCACAGACCTCACAGATAATTAGTGCTTTGCAATATGTAAAACAAGTCAAGGAAATTTAATCACACTTATTTAAGCACTGCTATTATTTTTTAAAAATTTCCTTCTATGATAATTTGTTGCTAATCTTTCATTAATATTAAATTGATATTCATGTAAAATATTAAGTGTAGGTTTTGAGTTTCAATTTATAGAAATTATTATTTACTCACTTTTAAATCAGTGCCATTTTATGAAGGTTAAGCAAAAAGAAAAAGAAAGAAAAAAAGATGAAGAAAATATATTTAAAGTGAAATGATACAATATTATTTATGAAGTATTAGATAGTTATTTCAGCACAATTTTGCCTTGCAGAAATTCTTTACCTGTGTAAACACACATCTTTATATACAAAGTCCTTATTTCTATGATACTTGAGGGGATGCCTGTCCTTTTGAAGTATGATTAATGTGTGTCATTAAAATAATAAGGTATAGTTTGGCATATATCTCACATATTATAAATGACTATCAGGTATATGTGATTAAATAGGATTATAAGAACCACATACAACCTTACAATAGGCACTCTTCATAATAAAATCACTAATTTTGCACATCTTTTCAATTTGAAGTGAATTTTACATTATATTAATTGACACTAAAAGCCTTAAAATAGGCATAAAATACAATGGAAAACAATATTGGCCTCTTGTTTTTCTGGATTGCTGCTTTTGTTCAAATGAACATTTTTTTTTTTCTTTTTCTTTCTCTCTGTCTCTTTCTTTTGGGTCATAAAAGATTAGTCCTTACCTTGATAACAATCCTTCCCATTTTTTTTTAACTGAAAGCAGCATTCAAATGAGAAACTAAGTACATTTCTTTTCAACAGGCAATTTACCCCATGATGAGATATGCTTTCACTTATTTTTCTTTGACATTCTAGCATCTAGCAGCACAGCAGGTATCTGGAGGTTAGGCTTCAAATAAAGGATAACTACATTCTTACCTTAATAGATGCCATTGTATGACTATGTCATATTATTGTAGCATTTAGTTCCTTTAATTGTGCTCTTAAAATTATACATGATAAGCTGATACAGACAAAGCGAGAAAAATATCAAAATCAATTCTGTTATTATTATTGCTCTATTTGTACACATCTACTTACATATACACCTAGCTGTTCTCCAGGCATATGATGCTTTGAAATTAGGCAAATATTCAGGACCATTTTATTTATATGTAGTAAGATTCAGAGTTTTTAAATCTCACTGAATTGACAGTCTATGCATTGTATTTGTCTTATGGGGACAGAAAATACTCCAGCTAATATAAAGCATCATGTCATATTTCTCAAGGTTAGCTATTTTGCTGTTTGAAATAAAAATATAAATAGATCTGTTCACCAAAAATACCATTTGAAGTGGATGTAGTTTACAAAGCAATGCTAATACTGCTTTTTTTTTTTTTTTCTTTCTTCTCTGCATAGTTTCTCCAGAAGATTGTTTTATGCTATCTTAGGAGCATTTTCCCTCTTTTTGGTGACCTTTCGGTATTCCTAAATGAGTCCAGGATATATGTCTTGTGGCCTATGTGCAACCTTGCCCATTAGCCAGTCCCCAAACCTTTGATGTGAACCATCAGCCCTAAGATTTCTGTGGTTCATTCATTTTTGTGTTTCTCTAACGATCTCTGCCCCAGCTCTGAATCCTGCCTTTATTGTAGACAGAACTGACAACAGTCAGCCTTGTCTTTCATTTCCTTGATGTACTTTGTACTGTGGTATGGCTTTTGTTAGTATTGATGCAAACATTACCATAAACCACCACCTAGGGACTAGAAACAATTGACTAACTGTTTTCAAATCCAATACACTTAAGTTGATCAGACACAAAGTTTAAGTACAGTTAGATATAACAGCACCGATTCTGTGTGGTCTCAGTCTCTCTAGACTACAAAATAAAGGTCAGAGGAATGTGATGCATATGTCAAGACAGTCTGCAATGAAATTTATTCAACAGATGAATACTTGGACCAAGAACTCATTCCTTCACTTCTTTGACATAAGAAATGCCAATTCTATTTCTTAGTTCCTTTTAAATGATTTTCTCTTTACCTACTTAAAAGCTCATTCTTAATAAGAGAAATGGTCTGGAATATAGAAGCAACTCTTTTATAAACGAGATCAGATTTTGATGAGATGTATATTTCAAATTGACAAATGTTAAAATTTTTCATTTAAGATTCTAAATTGCAAGCTCACCAGCACTGGACTTATTATAATAACTTAATGCAGAAGAATTACGAAGTTAACTGGATCGTAAATGCAAAACTGTGCCTAACCCTTATTGTGTAAGGAGCAGAGGCAGGGTCATTTTCTTTTTGAGACTTGTGAGATCCCAGATTCAAGGCTTTGTAAAAAGGGCTATTCAGAGTCAGTTTCCCATATGATGCTTCAAAGATGTCAGCTCAATCTTTGAAGTATCTTCCTAAAATAATCAATTGCAGAAATTGGAAAATTAAAAATAAAAAAAGGATTAAGAAGATGAAATATTTTTTAGGCACCTACTATTTTTCAACCCCCCCAATTGTGTATTAAGTAGACAATAATATGTTAATCAAAATCCTAATTACCTTAAGTATTCTAATGCTTTTAAAATTCCATATATGAAATATAAATAGGTCTTTAAAAGATATATGTTAAAATCTTAATATTTCTCTGAAATAAGATTTTGAGTGAAATGTGACATTATACCACAAAAAGTTTTTATAAGGAAATAGATTAAATGAGTTTCTAGTTTGACTACAACTACCTCATCAAATTCACACCATTGTGTGATGTATGTGCTCTTTGTTTTTTTATTCTACAGATATGTAGAACTTTACATTTTTTATTTAAAAATAAATTTCCAAAACTTTGAAGGCAATTATTATGTAAGTATTATTAAAGATAAGCTTCAAAGTATGTAATGGAAAATTAAAAGCACGTTAGATTATGATACTATGCCTGACATTTCTATCTATATCAAAATATTTTTGTACGTTACATATACATCTACGAGTCATAGTATTCTACACATTTAAATAACATTTAAATAGTTCATTTAATTTTAGCAATATCCAGTATTTGAGACTTTTTGTGTAATTTTTTTTTTACATTAGACAGTAAGTAACCTGGAATTACTATTTTATGGAATTACAGTTATTGCATTTACAATATAACCAAATTTGTTGAGGCTTACTCAGCCATTCTTCAGCAGACAGCTTCACCAAGTTCAATTCATATCATATAGATACAAGAAAGCCAAAATGATTTAAGTCATGAGTTCACTATGTCATACCCTTCTTGACATCATTTTATTTTTTAACCATCTTGCAATAGACCATATAAGATGTATAGAGGTTGATGGTTTAGGTGACTGAATTTATGTACTGAATCCCTTGCTGAATTGCCAAATAATTGCATTCTGAAATAGATTTGGTAGGTTAAATGCAATCATTCCAACTGAAAATGTTCACTTAAGAGTCCCACAATATACACAAATGCTTGAAATGATTATTGCTTGTGATTAATAATCTAATGTTGCTAAGCTGTAATTAAAGTCCTTAAGAATAAATAGCTATATAAAGGCTTTATGGTTAAATATTGCAGCATCATACCTGATAAAATGTATTGCTTCATTTGGTGATTATAGTGGCAGTGTTAAGAATTTTAACTAATTTCATGAATGAATCAAAGTAAAAATATTTTAGTTTAACTATGCTATAGTCAACAATAGTCTATTTAATGTATAACTTGTAAGTGATTACTTGATTAACATGATTTGCTTACTAAATGCTTATAAAATTAAGAGTGCTGCACTCAAGGAGAGAATGGTTTATATATATATTTTTTTTAATAAAATAAGTATTTGGGGTATTTGAAACAAACGTAAGCCTGTCTATATCTTTTTTCAGATAAGCTTTTATTAAGCATTATTGTTTTTCTTCCATAAAATTTTTAGACAATTTTATACCACAGAAAACATGGCAAAAAGATATTTTTTTAAGTTTTTTTGTCAATGATGTAAACCTATACAATAGTAATAGTATAACAACTCCTGCAGATATTTCCTAAGAAAATAGGTTACAGGCTATTTTAAGTCGTTTATTTTTTATAAAAAGAATATTTTGTCTCCACAAGTTAATATTTTATATCAGGTTTTTAGCTTATCTTTAATGTGCTTACAATTAAACTTGAAACAGAATAAAAGCACCATTTTTCTGTTACTCTTGTAGGCTCCATTTATACATGATTCTTTCTCTTTTTAAATACTATATCTCTTTAAAAATATGATGAAGTTGGTTATCTTATATTCAAAGAATTTTTGGTGAGTCGTGCTTATTTTTATTTCAGCAAGTGCACCATAGATTACCTCATCAGAATTCTGAGCCATAACCACTGGAGAAAATATTGGAGAAGAGTTCAAAGAAGATAAATGGGAGAGAGAAGATGCACTTAGGTGTGAAGTGGACACATACACTTTCAGAACACCTTGCATCAAGTAATGACTGTGGGTCAAGTTCATAACTCTGCAGAGAACTGGATGAAGGGGGAGATAGATGAACAGGAACGGGATTGCAATGCATATTAACATGAACAAGCCAGAAGTCAGTGAGTAAGATTTTTTTGTATAGTTATAAAATGGTTGCTTACTCCAAAACTAAAAGATGAAGTCTGTTTTCAGAAATATAAAACATTACTGAAACCCCTTTAGCTTGACTACGACTTTTTCTTTAGAACTTTGAGATTTTCAACTACCATATTTCCTACTCAGAAACCAATCTCTTAACTGCTCTAAGAAAATATCTACAACAATAATTTTGACTTTAATGACAGTGAATAATTTGTAAATAAAAAGTGACTTGCAAAAAAGTCAGGCCAAGAGTCAGAATTTGTCACCATAAGTTTCAAGTTAAGAAAGCATGGTAGAGTATTTTTCTCTATCATTGGCCCTTTGATCATCCTATCATGTACTCTTAATGAAATTGACTTTTATCTCCTCTTCTTTCTCAGATAGACACATAGCATCAATTCTTATACCAATTAATAATATTGGCAAAATTTTGCAGATTGTCACTTCCAATTTATGTGGGAAAATATTAACTGAAATAAAACAAAAAACTCCTTTTGGTAAAATCCTAGCTCAGACTAGGATAGAAAAATTCACCTACAAATAATTCAGTTTTCTCAATGTTATAAAAAATGTATAATTTTTATATTTTCTAATTTAATTTATTAATCACATGCAATTTTCACTTTACGAAGAGGAAACTCAGAGTGGTGCTGAGTTGTTCAAGTCACACAGTGGCATCAGGTATTCCACCTAGGACTTCCATCCGGAGCACATATTTCTACACTTAATTACAAAAAATAAAGATAATAAAGAAATAAGTTATAAAATGTGCATGGTGAATAATTTTTGAATTATTAGACTATAATTTTATAGAGAATTAAATGCAACAATTAGTGCAAAATTGGTAATCAGTAATTTTTTAAAGGTGATCAATAAATAATAATAGTTACTGTAAATGATTAAATAATTTTTTTACAACATAATCAGGACAGAATTCCAATCACATTTTTAGATAAGAACTATTTTTATTCTTATTTCCTTGGTAATATACTCTATCCTTTCACTTGTAATATTTACAGAGAAGAGATTTTAAAATGGTTTAGATTAAACTCAGTGATAACATTTCTCAAGGTAGCCTTGGAAAGACATCCGCATTAGAGTATTCCAGAAAATATTTATATTGAATATTTGACAGTATTAAAGTTCATCAAAGCACTTTAGCAGCTGCTCCAGATGCTATCCAATCTAGGGTTTTAAGATTTCAAATAAGAGCTTAAGGGCAGTTGTCAAGGTAATTTCTCTTCCAAGAATTTATTTGGGCAATTTCATTACTCCAGTCACTACAGCTAAGGTCTCTTTCTTAGAGTGAGCATAATTTCTTTCAAATTTAGTCACAGTGTATGACACAAACCAAGTAGTGCTTTCACTGACATCTGAAAATCTATGTGATACCAAAGATATAGCTTGAGGATAATTGCACAGGTCAGGATTAAAAGTAAGAAAAGGACCAAAAACACTGACAATTTTATCCACACACTAATTTTTGTTGTTCAGTCATTTTTTTTAACTTTTTCTTATTACTTAAACATGCAGTATATATTTTCATTTCTTCCTGGTGTATTTTGTTCTACTACTCTGTTTGATGGCCATTATAAAGTCTCTAGAAAAGGCTTAAAGGATAATATATATTTGTTTGAATAATTATACCTGTATATATGTGACTGGATATATCAGTGCTTCTGGAAATTTTTGGTATTTTATTTCTTGATTGAATGTTCTGTATCCTGAGGTCTTAACATTTCTTGATAATTTTCCAGTAGACTGCTCTATTGCCAAAAAGTATTTTATATTTATATTTCTTTAAAAAATTTCTTCTCTTGTATTTATGAAGCAGAAAAGCTATTGAGTGTTCATTGGTGTTCAAAGCCAGACTTAGACATGCTGATCATAACCCTTATCAACATTATCATCTTAGGAAATGACAACAATACTGGGCTTCAATTTAAAGGAAGTAACAATAAAACTGAGAAACCACAATTTGACAGAACCATTTCAATTACTTTGTCACAGTTTCCACAGAGCCAAACTGAGGTGGAGAGTTGTGCAATTGCTCCAGTAATTAAGTCGCCAAGAGCTGAAAACACATTTTGCCTTGATAACCCAGGTAATTCCAACTCAAGTGCCCAATTGCTTCCCTTTAAGATTATCCAGTGTACTAGAAACCCAAACCTATGGAAGAGCTAAATTGGAGAACAATTCTTGGGTCACGAAAGGATTTACCCAAGCAACTCTTTCATTGTCAAGGAGGCCAGAGCTCCCCAAGAATGGGGAAAATTCTTTGTTTATTGAGTACCTGCATTACTCATACAAGTTGACCAATCTCCTAAAAACAAACACAAAGTTAATGGAACATGAGACCTAATTTCTGGTATCTTTGTTTTGGCAATCCAGAACAGTGCTAGCGGAGTTCAGCAGACCTGGTTCAGTGCCAAGCGTCTTCACTCAACAGCTGTTTGATTTTGGAAAACTGTTTAGTCTCTCTCAACCTCTGTTTACTCATCTGTTGCATAAGTATAATAATTTTATATGATTGTTGAGAGTACAATGAGAGACATGAAAGTTAAACACTTTGTTTAGCATCAGAAAAATAGTAAGCTCTCAATCAATGTTAACCGCAGATTGCTGGACCTTACCTGCTCCATACTTCCTACTTGAGGACAACTAAATTAGATGTCAGATCAACTGTGGAAGACACTAAGCAAGTGGCAATTTTTCAAATCTTGTTTTCTCCTTGATGACCCATTTCTGAAAGTACACTTTTGATTCATTTATTTGGAAGTTATTTAATGAGTATCTATTCTGTGAACTGGGCAAGTAATAATGAAAAAATGATCCTAACTCTCAAGAGCATGAAGTCTCTCAGGGAAGGTGAATATACATATTTTGTAATTAATAAGCACCAATTTTTGAAAAGTATTGCCAGTAGAAGATAATTTCTTTCTGGAACTTTCTTAGTAATTCTGAATGTGTATCCACATACAAAATTCCTAATTCCTAATTGTGACATTCCTACTTGAATTTTTTAATTGACCACAAAAATATACAGAAATGCCGTGATCTAACTTATTTAAATCACCCTAGAGTCCATAGCCTTAACGAGCAAACGTTGTTTGGGACAGGAATCATCTGATCCAATGTGAGGCCTTGGTAACCACTGATTGAGGTATCACGATTGTTCATATTATTGAGGAGAATGATTCTTTTTTTTACTTTTTTTTTTAAATTTTAACTTCTCGATATACATTGTAGTTGATTTTCGTGACCCTTTACCTGTTCCTCTTTTCTCTGTCCCTCTCTCCTCTCCCCCACCACATCATATCTGTTCACTTGTCTTAACAAGTGCAAGGAATTATTGTGATTGCTGTCTTCTTCCCCCCCCACCCTTTATTTGTGTGTTTATTTATTTATTTTTAGCTCCCAAAAATAAGTGAGAACATGTGATATTTCTCTTTGTGTGTCTGACTTGTTTTGCTTAATCTAATTTTCTCTAAGTCCATCTGTGTTGTTGTGAATGGCAGTATTTCATTCTTTCTTATAACAGAGTAGTATTCCATTGTGTAGATGTACCACAGTTTCCTTATCCACTCATCTGATAATGGACATCTGAGCTGGTTCAAAAAAAATATTCAACATCACTCAGCATCTGGGAAATGATTCTTCTATTTAATTTACTCCTGTTGTGATTACCCACTTCTGAACATAAAAATGGAAAAGGAGCCGAAATTAAATTATAAGAAACAAACCATATACCACATCGGTGATGCCACTGACAGACAAATGTCACAAAAGAAAAAGGGTGTGACTTTTTCCTTTTGCTGCTGCAACAAAAACAATAATTCTGGCCTAGACCATTCATGTTTCACACCAGGAGGCAAGGAATCAGTCTGTAGCTGACTGGATTTCAGATAATCTAGAAGAGAGGCAGTTATTTGTTTTACTCCAAACTTGCAGATTTTAAGTCTTATACCTAAAGACTCTATAGATTAGGAAATAGCTATATCTATATCTTGATAGATGCATATACAAATATATATAAAAACACAAACATATACATAGTTATCTTACGTGCAAATTAGTACCCTTGACATTAACATGCACTGATCCCATAATTAATTCTTTTTTCTTTAAAACTAGGGGTAGAAGGACATAACTTGTCCAATACCTAGTTCAATAACTAGTCCAGTAAAATGTATTTTAATTAAACAATTAATGTATGTATTAGTAATGATTAAGTAATTCATTACATAATCTGTACTTTTAACGAAAGACAAATCTCCTTAGAATTTTACCTGTCCAAAATTCCCACAATATGATGGATTTAATTAGTGCAGACAACTATCCCATCCAAACACATAAGTGTTGAAAAGTATATTTAGGAAATCTGACATTTGTGAAACACTCACTATATGCCAGGCATGCTTCCAAATACTTTACATGTGTTAACTCAGCTAATCTTCTCGATAACACTTTGAGGTAGTGTATTAGTGAGGGTAAAATAAGCCATAACCCCCAAATCACAGTGGCTTAAAATAATATTTGTTTCTCACTCTTGTCATGATTTACTACTTTCCGGATGGTTCTTCTTCAGACAGCAGCAGAGGGACTCAGGCTTCTTGCATCAATATGTGACTTCAAGTCACTGGGGGATGGAAAGAGAATATGGAAGGTTGTAGATGGGATCTTTTTCATGGACTAGGAATGAAAATGATATCCACCACTCCCACCCACATTTTCTCAGCCTAACTTCAAAGTTGCTAAAAAATAAATGTGCCCAATAAGAACAACCAAAAGGTAAATATGGTGAGTATAGATTCAGTCTTTACAAATACCTGCCTCCTTAATCACCACTTATCAGTTTTCTCTGTTTCCCTTTAGACAATGACCCATCCAGTCTCTGCATCCAGATCCAGGTCTGGTATCTTTAAGTGATACTCAATTTGTATCTGCATGTGGCTCACAATGCAGGTACTCTGACTAAATTGGCAAAATATCCTCTCCAGCAGCTTTTCCTCTCACCCCCCACATGCAACACATACATACTCAGTATATGGTAGTGTAGCAGGGGTGGGATAATCACATAATAAATCCCACTGAGAAAAGAGAAAATGGAATAAATACAGTAGACACTTCTGTAAAGCTATTTTGAAACCTTTCTGTGCATACACTGTAAAGCCTTCCAATCCTGTTGGTGTGTGAAGTTCCTAGATGAGGTTCTATTCTGCTCTCTTGGAAGATTAACTTATTATTTTGTTCCATGGCTTCAGGCTTTGCACTCTAAGAAGCTATTCAAGGTTATCATGCTTGAGAGAAAAGACCACACTCAGTCTGGTCTTTGCTGCAAACTTGAGGAGCCTTAATAAAACTTTGTTACTCAAACACGTTCTCAGTTTTGTCCCCTACTGATTGGGACCTAGAAGCAATACTCTTTTCAAAATCCATATTTCAAGACTCTCCTTTATTGTCCCTTCATTTCATCTGTAAAACCTGGTAAATTTTCACCTGAGACATTTGGTTTTGAAATACCTTGTCAAACACAGCCAGATATAGACAATTGTATATTAAAATTTGGATTCATTCTAATCTCTTCCTCTAAAGCTGTCTTTTAGATTATCACAGTCATCATCTTGCCATTTTTTGTCACTGCATGCCACAGATTACAACATTTCTATCACCACCACCCCTGCGCCCCCCTCCCCCCGGATGTCAGTTTCCTCTCTGACTGCTATTCCATTGCCTCCTACTTTGGGTGTTTATTATGGCAGTACCTATAACAATATATTCAGCACTAATTACAAGGTATCAATTTCTGTTTTAGGCAAGACAAACAAAGCTGGAAATTGAAATCAAGAACACCCAAATCTCTGGTTTAACATCATAAAGTATATTTCTTGTTCATGTCACAATTTAATGATGATCATACAGTTCTCCAAGTAGTGATTCACAAACTAAGTCTCCTTTATTCTTATCATGGCTAAATCTTCAACACATGGGCTTTAAAGAATTTATAAAATAGGATGAGACAATAGAGATTCATGAGAGATTTCTGTGGGTCAGATTTGGAAGTGGCTCATATGATTTCTTATCCTATTCCATTTGCCAGAAATCATCAACAAGACCACTAACAAATCTCTATTTTCAAATCTCTAGCATCTTGTCAATCTCCTATATGTTTTCAACTAAAGAAACTGAATCATTGGTGGGTTTAACAATTTATCTAATTTCATCCTGCTTGAAGACAGAATTAACTCTAAATCCAGGAAATCTAACTCTAGATCCAGCTTCTACTGACTTAGAAATATATTTATCAAGGATGATTGAGAAAGGGAATTACCAGGTGTCAAAAGCAAATGCGAATCTCAGACCTGGAACATTAAGAGGATAAGACAAAATTATAGCAGTTTATCAGACCCAGATTGAGATTTTAGGAATTAAGTACCAGGGTTTTAATGGCCACGTGATAAAAAAAAAAATGACATTGGGGCTATACAGGTAAAAGAAACTGGATTATCCCTGCACAATGCTGAAAGTCTTCTAAAGTGACCATCATCTTCTCTCACGAGGAGACTAAAGAAAGCCTTGGGATCTTGCCTAGTGAAAAATTAGGTAAATTTGGTGAGGAAAAATATGATCTGTTGAGAAGCAAAAATAAGCCCAACTGTGTGACATACATGAGTGTTGGGACAAAATTAAACCTACCTGCATGTTGCAGGAAGCCCAAGATAAGGTAATGTAACGACCTTGTCCAGGGATGGTAAAACCATAGGTTTTACCTATGTCAAAAACACAAAATAAAAATATTTCTACAACCACAGGTTACAAAAGACTTCCTCAGGGGAAAAACAAAACAAAGCAAAGCAAAACAAAACAATACAAACAAAGAAACAAACAAAAAGATAAGGGAAAAATCAAAATAAAAATTACAGACTACATGAGATGGATTAATATGAGAGAGTAAACACAACACAATACCATTAATACCCCCAGGAACTTGAGGTAATAGGGCAGTAAGAAGAGGACATTATAAAATAATAATGAATAAAATGTTTAAAGAAAAAAATATATATAAATTTAAGTCTTGAATTAATACTACGTAAAAACAGAACCAAAATTATAACTTTCTTGAAAATAAAAATGTTGTTTAAAACTCATTAGGTGGATTAAATGGCAAAATAGACTCTCTTGAAAAGAGAATTAGTGAACTAGAAGATAGATTTGTGTAAATAACTTACAATGTAAAACAAAGATGTAGAGATGAAAGACATAATAGAGAAACTAAAAGAAAAAAATCATAAAATGATAAAACCCTATAATATTTCAAGGAGAAAACAACATCAATAGAGAGAATGACCTGTAAAATTATATAAAATTAAATCGTATTGTTCATGAATAAAGTTTTATTGAAACACAACTATACTCATTCATTTACATATTATCTAGGGTTGCTTTCATGCCACAGTGGCAGAGTTGAGTAGTTTTTACAGAGACTATATGACTTGCAAAATCTAAAATACGTACTATCTGGCCCTTTCCAAAAATAGACTCTGACCCCTGCTTTAAGACAACCTAGGCTTTGATAGTGAAGCTGAATAACCAATTCAGACTTGACTCTTTTTTTTCTTTTTTTGTGTATGTTGAGGTTAACCGGTAGAAATACCTGAGGCCATGATAATTCTTTAGTGATGTTTTAAGAACATTAAGCATAACAGATCAGGGTTTTGATTCCTTTTTTCAGAATGTTCTGTGATCTCAGTGCAAGTTTTCCCACTCCTACTGCAGTGTTTTTTTTTTTAGTCTATCTATACCAAGAAGTTCACTGATTGCTAAAATTCATCAGAAAGAAAAAATTAAAAATATTGCATGACTGGTTGACTTTTATAATAATAATAACAGCTAACATTTTATGAGGGATCACTTTGTTTGTATCTTCTTCACAAAAACTGTGAGATAATACTAATGTTTTCCTCATTTTCCTGTGAAAGCACAGGGAAGTTAGAAATTTGGCCAAAGTAGTTTGTAAACGGGTGAGCCAAATTTCAAACCCAAGCTGTCTGAATCTCAGGCCACCAAAGTTAACTCTCCACTTCTCATATAGTGCTATCACTAAATGGGATATGCAGATGTTTTTTTCTTAGAGAATATATCTAAGGCTAATTCTCTTTCCTTAAAGGTTTGAACATGATACTGGCCTCCAGGAGCAGACACTTGTTCCAACTCCCTAACCCCTAGGTTTCTTCTTCTAATTCCAATTTGGCCCCACACAGAGAGCAGTGGTTACCATGGACTGGTTTTGTTTGAATGCACACCAACTTTACACAGAATCATAAAAACATATTTATAGACTTTCCATAGTACTCCTGTAATCAGAAGCAAAGATTTCATTATCATAAAGAATTATATCTAGGGCTAGTTCACTTGAGGGAACTTTGTAAAGGGAACCATTAGATATAAAGGGGCTGGCAACTTTTAAAAGTCTGTCTGCGTATGAGTCTGTCCTTTCTCCTCTCCCTATTACAAGATTAGATAGACAGTTAGAAAATACATAAAATATGGATAGACAGATAGAAGATAGGATAGATAGAAGGATAGATATGATATAATATATAGATATGATAGGTAGATATGGTAGATAGATAGGATGGAAAGATAGAAGACAATAGATAGGTAGAAATGACATTTAGGTGATAGATATAATAGGCAGATAGAGAGATAAATAGATACAATAGAAAGATGATAGATGAATATGATAGAAAGATATGATAGATGTGACAGACAGATAGATATGATAGAAAGAAAGATGATAGGTAAATACATGTGATACATAGATAGATAATCTGCCTCTACAGCCACATCATCTTGCCACTTTTCATGTGATCACGTAACTAGTAATTTTTTATTTTCTGTTTTGATTTTGTTTCTCTAAATTATTCTGGCAAATGTACAAAATGCGTGTAATCTTTTAAATCAGAAGAAAAGCGATTTTAAGTGTTTTTGTTATTTTTTTTTTAGATCTGTGTATCCTTCTTTAAATAACAAAATCTGCTTTCGGATCATTGCTTTCAAAAAAACAATGTAAATCATTTTGTGCATAGGCGTCGTGTGACAACCCTTTCTCTACAGAGCAAACTTTCATCTTTGCTGCCTGTCATTTTTACTCTTCATTCTCTTGCCCTAGTTGGTCTCTGTGGCGTATTTTTCTACTTTTTTTTTTTTTTTTTTTTTGTCTTTTTGTCTTTTTTCTGTGTCCGGCAACGGATCGCAACCCTCAGTGTTGCCCCCGTACCGGACCGGGGACCGGCGACGGGATCGCAACCCTCGGTGTTGCTCCCGCGCCTCGCTCAGCCAGTGAGCGGGAGCCGGTCTGTACGTGGGATCCGAACCCTCGGACGGGAGCGCTGCCGCGCTTCCCAAGCGGCGCACTATCCAGTGCGCCACCGGGCCGGCCCATATTTTTCTACTTTTTATGGGTGTGTTCACGTCTTGGCTTCCCCCGAAAGACATCACCATGTCTGATCCGGATTAGCTTACCAGCACCTTATTTCCCCAGCGGAAGGTCACATCTACCTATTATAAACCCCTACAGTCATTTGTTTGTAAAACTAGTAACACTTTTATTTCTTTCTTTCCTTTTTTTTATGTGTGAATATATGCAAACCACTTCTTCTGAAAGTTTTTTGAGGACAAGGACTTTATATTAATCATGTCTGTACCCCCCTTAGATCTAGGGCCAGTGCAAATCAGATACTTAATTAAATATATATTTGCTGCACAAAAATTCGACTTCAAGTGAGATCTTTATTTAATCTGCTCTATCAAGCTAAAATATCACCAATTAAGCCCATTGACTGAAACTTAAGAAATGAGCGGCACAAAAATTCAAATGAAAAAATATCCTCACATTTTTATTTTTAAAATAATTTTTAATTGCATGTCATACCTTTCCTCAAAGAACAGGTACATTTTTATAAAAGAAGAGAAAGATGATGAAGAAAAAGGTGAAGGAAAAGATCCACTGCAGAACATGTAGTCAAAGACTGTAAACAACAGAATCAAGGTGTCTCAAACACAAAATTTTAAAACAATTATTGTTTAAAACAAAGAAACAGAACTGAGTCAGAATTGAGTCATGTTTTGAATCCTTTCTTATTCTTTATTCCCTTTAATAATATTCTTTTGTGTCATATTGTTTTCTTTTTATATGTAAGCAGAGATCATTCTAATTATTTAGTTAAACACGTTAGTTTATTATTTTTATTCATCTTGCCCTATTATCTTTATCATTTTTGTCTAGCTCATGGTAATAATAATTCAAGATAATGTCACCAATATATTGCTATATCATTAGACAGAAATAGTATTTTCAAATCTGAGAAATGTCATAGAAGTTGAAGTACACAGAGCAGAACTGGAATTGGAACAGAAGGGCTTCCTGGGACAGACAGATGCTTCTCCAAGTGTTGTGTCCATTGGGCTGAGCTGGACTGACCATGTATTGGAGCTGAGGTGGTGGCTTAAGGTGTATAAGGACGAAGTGCTTGTGACTGACATCTTCTTCCTTCTGTTATTAATTACTTTAAATGGTGACTTCAGTGACTCCTAGCACAACTTCACAAAAACACTGAGTAAAAATAAGCCACAAAATTTTTAAAGGACACTAAATTTTTTTGCCACCTTAAAGGAATAACTATACTTGTTATGTTTTGTTGTATTCAGCATATCATAATCAAAGAAGAAATAAATACTTTGCTTTAACAATATAGACAGAAAAAAGATGAAAGTATAGATTGTGTGAGAAATCTTTGAGAAAACATAATATTTAAAGGTAAATAGGATTTGATATTGAAATGACAAAAAGCACAGTTGGAAGGAGGAGTTCTGCACCTCAGAGTGGACACCAGGCTCTGCATCACATTCAGACTTGTTGACATTTTTAGAGGGCACAGTGAATGATGCCCGTTTTTCTTGCCTGAATGAGGAATCTGTTAAAAGACAGAGGGGTCAACTGCAGACCTCCTTTACAAAGGGAATATTGAAAAGCATGGTCTTTGTGTGGGCAGCATTTCTTACAGTGATTCCTAAAATTAGACAAGGGTACACACACAGTGGCAGCCAGTGCTGGACAAATGCAGGCCTTCCCTGGTCTCTCTCTAAAATTAACAGCATGGATTAGTGGGCAGGACCTCCTCTGCTTCCTGGTGGTCCCTTGACAATGTGGAGAAAACATAGGGAGAAGCGTGCAGGGAGCTGGGAGGATTTTCTTTCCCTAACTTACCAACTGCCTAACTCATTTTACCTCCTTGAGTGGGAGAAACATAATTGGTGGGCCAAGATGCCAAGAGTTAAAAAGAATCTCTCAAAGTGAAAAGAACATAGTCCTCTTCCTCTCCCACTCCCAACATCCCTTATTGGAATATAGAGTTCTGCAAAAAGGAAAAAAAAAAAAAAAAAAAGGACTTTCTATTATATCTTTGGAAGTTGTACCATAAAATAATGTAAAACAAAATAACTAAAAATGAAACCAAATCTGTGATGTCTGAAAGTTCCAAGGGAAGCCTACTCTTCTTATAAAAGAAAAAAGGGTCATCAGTTGCATTAGGCTTTGTTATAATTATATCTTTGGAAGTTGTACCATAAAATAATGTAAAACAAAATAACTAAAAATGAAACCAAATCTGTGATGTCTGAAAGTTCCAAGGGAAGCCTACTCTTCTTATAAAAGAAAAAAGGGTCATCAGTTGCATTAGGCTTTGTTATAACAGGGCACACCTCTTACTACAGCAAGGACAAGCGTTATCTCACTTTGCCATAGTGCTTACACATAGTGGGAGACTGAAGAATACTTATTGGAAGAGTGAGTGTATCCTGGACTATGGATATGAAGCTCCAAGGCTTTGAATCAGCAAAAAATCACAACATGTTAAATGAACTCAGATGCAATTATGTGTGCTCAGTGGAATAAAAGGGAACCATGACTTCTACTTCTATTACATCTATTTACCTAGTATTTATAAGTCACTACCATGTTCAAGGTTCTATGTTAGGTACTGAAAGATATCATTTTGAGCAAGACATAGTGCTCTATTCCCCATTTTTTTTTAAAAAAAGGACTTATCAAATAATAGGAATATAAGAAAAGAGTACAAGGATCTACTACTTATGAGGTAAATGACAAAAACGTGTGCAAAAGATGTTGTGGTTTCAAAAATGAAAAATGGGAAAGGGCATTACTTGTATTTTGTTTCATCCAGCTTTTCATGGGGGGGGGGTAGAATAAGATGAGTACATATATCATTTTTTTTTAATTGAGTCATTTCTGCTTATTTGCAGAAATGTCCATTAAAATGAGTTAAAGTAGGTCTCAAAGTTGTGATCTAGGACAATATACCACAGCGTGTAGCAAACAGAACACAATGCATATGCATTCTACAATTCTGAGTACATTATTCTGCTTGAATACATATGTACTGCTATTCTCAAAAGCATGTAGTTAAACAAAAATTCCTTCCAAAGTATTACTCAGATAAAAGTATCTTTATGAACTATTTTATCAGTGATCAAATACTAAGTGGACAACTACAATTAAATGAGCTTTTGTACAATCATGTTACAAAAAAGAAGTCCTCTGACTCACATAAATATTGGAAAGCCCCATCATAATTGGTGACTCTCTTACAGTCATGAATGTCCTCTCTGATGGTGAGCCCATAGTATGTTTTCAGTTCTTTATATCTCAGCAGCATTTAACATTTGTGACTACCTTGCCTTGAAAAAATTTCCTTGGTGTTTTGACACCATACTCTTTTGTGACTTTTCCTACCAGGCTGGTCATGGGCTTCTACTGCTATCTCATTTGCTTTCCCTTGCCTTTCCCCATGGGTGTTTCCCAGCTTGGGTCCTAGACCCATTGTTTTATCACAACCAGTATTCTCCCTAGAAAAACTTATCCATACTCATGACTTCAATTACTCTCTGTACCTTTGAACTCTTCTCAGAGTTCATATATGTATAATTATTTTGCTTTATGTTGCTTCACCCCCCATGGACTTGTCACCCTAGTTCCCCTGGGTGACGGAGATGCAAAGGATTACTCAAAGCCCATCTCTTCTGAGTAGTGAGAGACCCCGAAGTGGTTAATTTTCCCAGGACCCTCCAGCGAGAGGCATCCCTTCCTTGGGAAATTAACCCTGAATTGGAGTTCTCTTCCTGCATTTATTTTCCAGACCAGGAAGTTACAGGAAGAGAACATAGGTGGGGTTATAGTTTAACAATATAGGCTGGAAACTTTCAGTGAAACAAGTCAGATGACATTCCAGTAGACAATTAAGTGATCTTCCAGCAATTTCTCAGTATCTTTACATAACAATCAGTAACTAGTCTGTCCTTGAGCCAGCAGCCTTGCTGTGCCACAAATCTTTATCTTACACCAGAGGCTTTATAGCCTGAGGAAAATTTCCAGTCCTCCACAAGGTCAATATTTGAAACTGCAAGGCTTTGGAAAACCAGGCTCTGTGAGGTACATATGCTTTATGGTATATTCCATGTAATTACCTGCAGAACTGAAATATCACTTCTAAATTCCAAAATAACCTAAAATCCAACAAGTACAAAATTAAATGCCTCATATTCTACACCAACCTGATTTTCTTCCAGTAGTTTCTATTTCAGTGAATGGCCCTTCCATCCAGTGGCTGCGTAAGTCAAAAACCTGGGGGTCATTATCTGCATTATCTGTATTATCTGTGATATGAGATTAATCAGTAAGGACTTATAAGATCTTTTTCTCCCCAAAATAGCTTGAAATTAAAAGTAGTTATAAAATAATAAGTAAAAATAAGGGTAGAAACATATGATATTGCTGGAGAAATGGTTATATACTGAAAGTCAGTGAGAACTATATATAAGTTCTTCCCTGATTATTATTAAATTATTTTATACCCATTTGTAACAAAAGATAGAGTCAAACATATCTGGCTCTCTGAAAGAGAAATATCTCCCCAACTACATTCAGGGTTTCTCTGGAAAAGTGGCATAGTTGTTATTGGGATAAGCCTTTAAAAAGAGGTATTGTTTCTCTCAATGCCAATGGATAGGTCTGCTTTGAATCATCACTTATTATCAAAAATGCATTTGGACATTAGTGTTCTGAATGCTCTTACAACTTCAGCCTCTCCCAAAACAGCCTCTCCCTACCAGTTCTGGGAACAAATTAAAAGGTTTTAGCTTGTTTGTGTTCTTTTCCAGGGAACACACTTCTGAAAAAAGATATATTTTCTATTCTTTGTAAACTACAGGATAATGCATCTGGAGAAACTATCCTGGTACTTTTAGAATTAGCTGGGCAAGCCTTGTTTCTGCCTTAAGAGATTTTTAATTATACAGTTTATTTCAGTAATTGCTTTACTTTATAGTGCATTTACTTCTTGTAAGTGCACTTTGTGTACGTGGCAACTGTTGTTCCCTTAATTATAAGGTTAAGTATCATATAATTACAGGGTAAATACACAGTTATTTCTGTCCTGTATGCCAGTGTTTAGGTAACTTGGTATTTCAACAAAGGAACCAAATGGTGCTTGGGAGTCTTTCTTTTGATTCCTATATAAATAGGCTTCAGCACAAAATTCAATCATGTATTATATTATTTTTCCTTTTAAATCCTTTGCCAGTGCCAGACCAAAGTACACCCTTATGAAATAAGTTGCATTACAGTGAAAACTAACATCATGGGCTTTTTTTTATAATATTGGGAAAACTTACTTTCATAAACATCAAGAACAGTATTTATATGGTGCCATTCATTTATTCCTTCCAATTTTAAGTTTCATCTTTTGTCATTGCTATCAACTCTTAGCTTAAATATAATACATTTATTAAAAAAGCAGAAAAAAACAAAGCCACGATTTAGAGTATATTCAAATACTACTAAGTTCACAAACTGAAACCATAAAATTGAAAACAATACATTCATTTCAGCTTCTTTAATTGTTACCATAATTATTAAGTTTTTTGTGTGACTTTTTTAAGCAGAAAGTGTTCAATTTTGCATCAACTTCTACAATGATTCTAGAATTGGAAAAAAAAAATTTTAATGGTATGGTTTATATTTCAGTATTTCTTCATTAATCACACCTAATAACCAAACAGTGATTCATTAATCAGCTCAATCTATAAGCATTTATTTGGTGCTTACTATGTTCCAGGAATGGAATATACTATATTCAATGTGTTCATTATCTAGTATGAAAGGTAACAGATAAACCAGTAATTCCAATTTGTGTTAAAAGTTTTCCAATTTTGCTATTTAGAAGGCTCAGATGTAGCATGGAGGAGTCATGAGTTATACTAAGGACATTCAAGGGGTCCAGGAAAGAAAGAATTAAATCTAAAGGATGAAAAGGTATCTTCCACACAGGCAAGATGGATTTTCAAAGATCATGTATATATGTCTGTGATTTCAGAAATTACAACAGTGACCACTAGCTATTTAAGCTAGACAGAAAGAAAACAGTTTTCCATTTTATAGCAGATCAAATATTCATGTGATTTTATTAAGCCAAAGATTCTAATAGTTTATATTTTATTTATCTATTTCTTTATTTCTTTTATGTTTTTAATTTCTATTTAATCAAAATTGATTACACATATTTTGAGGGTTTAATGTTGAGATATATTGATCAAATCAATATTACTAGCATATATATTATTACAAATCATACCTACTCTTTATGCCCCTTGTCCAATCTCACCCCTTCCCCCTCACTCTCTCACCCCCCTCCAATTACCCTAGATTTCTTTTCTCTTTCTGAAAGAATAATGGTTACTCTGTTGATTTGTTGCCTAGATGATCTGACCAATGAGATTCTAATAGTTTAGAGCCTACTAGTAATATTATTATTTAGTGTCAAAGGGAATTACAGATAATATTTTCTATTGGCCAAAGACTCCAGCCTTAATAGAAGTAAAATGAATTGTTTAGGATTGGTAATTAAAAGATTGGAATATGTGGAAATTCTGATCGCTGAGGGAACTTCTTGAGGGACCGCAGAGGACTAATTCTAGCACATTGGACTCTTCCGCATTTATATGGGTTGACTGCTTCCAAATGAAGGGAGATGAGCCATCTGTGTGGCCCAGATAGGACACACAGTACAACAAACTAGATTCACTGATGATATGGTGTTGAGCAAAGAGTTTTTCTGTGTTATCAAAGCATTATAGTAAATGCTCTACAATTAAATGCATTGCCTAATATCTAATGTGAATTGAAATAAAGAAAATCCTTCACATATAATGTGTCAACAGCTAAATTTTCTAGGCGATCTGAAAAAACCCAATTAAAAAAAAAAAAGAGTATCCATAATTCACCTTTGAATTTTTTTTTTCTCTCTTTTGCTTATCAGAGTGATTGCTACTTTTTTAGGCTTATAGTGAATCTGAACCCTTTAATTCCAACTAATAACTCTGAAATTCAGTTTCTTGGATTACTCCTTTATAGGTCTTACCACTATTCCTTTTAAGTCATACTTAGAATAGGAAGATCCTTCCAATGTAAATTAGAATTGGAGTAAATCTATTGAAGCAAGGTGGACAGAAGAAATACTTTAAGGACTTTTTGATTCATATCCCAACATGTGGCATGAATGGAGGGTTACTGGGAAATGCTCATCCTGATGCAAAGCATTCGTGTCAAGAGACAGATTGCAAGTGAAAGCCACTATAAGAAAGATCATGTTAGCTACATGCTACAGGGCTTTGTCCTTGCCCAACACTGAGAAAAAATTTTAGAGTCTTTTTCAGATAAATCTATTTCAGGTAAAACTAAGCATATCTTCTAACATAAAAGACTACAATTTATGGAGTCTTCTCATGTCTTAATATCATAAATATCAGTTAATTCTAAAAAATATAATATTTTCACTTAAATCACAATAAGTAAAACTTTTTCTTATACAAACCATAAAATCACAGTGTGAGATGAGCTATGAAGTTAAGAATAAAAGGTGAATTAATTTGTCAATAAAAGAAAAAGACATGAGCTTCTGTTAATCAACATTTCAAAACTAAGTAACATATCTCCTCACTTAATACATCTAATCAACTTAATATCCACTTTATGCTCAGTTTAATGGGGAAAGGAAATATTACAAAAGGAAGAAAAAGGTAGAGGAAAAGGAACAGAGGACAGTAATTTCTGCAGTAAATATATTAACTGAAAATTAATCTGCTCCTTTCTGGACTTCCTGTGTAATAGCATTGTATGTTGGAAATAAGGCATTGTCTTCAAATATCTGCTTTATCAAAAGGTAGATTATATACTTTGATTAAAATTTTTTAATTATTTTAAAATAAAGTTTATCTCCTATGAAATCTCCTAAACAATTGCATAATATTGAGATTGTAACTTGGGTCTGATAAGTTTACATTAGTGAAATTACTACATATTCTCTAAAATTCCTTTTAATTACAAAACTTTATAATTCTTTAGCTAGTTTCTTAAGAAAGGATTACAAGATACATAGCATACCTAGTTATGCAGGAAACCAGCACTTATTATTATGAGTTAATTTATTAGTAGCATTTGCTTAATTTTGTTTTCAAATCAAAACCACCTTTTATATAGTTTGGATAATACTTTGATAACCAGTTGCACAAATACATGCACGCACACACACACTACTAAAAAACACCCTGTTCAAAAATAAATGGATTAATCATGGCCCACAAATCTTTGATTGCCCTTTCCATCTGTCCAAGTGGCTCTTCTGAATGGCACAATCACAGCAACCTACATTTCATCATTGACTAAGAGTTATGTTTGGTTATAAGCTGGCCCTTAGGCAGACCTAAAATAATATCCATTATACTTTTCTAACTGTTAATTATACATTCCCGTGTTGTTACTGTTTTCCAACTTGTGCTGGTTACTACAATATTTAATTTTAAGAACAATTGGTGACCATATGTTTTGCATGATAGAATTTAAACATTTAAAAAAATGTTTTCTCAATATATTTTGTGCATGTGAATTAAGTGTCCTTAAACTTATTGTTTGGCTTTTGACATAAAGGAATCTGAAGATCAAAAATTTCCTTGGGCAATTGTCAACACTGTCTAGATGTTTTTCATATATTTGCAGTGTTACCAACATTAACTCCTCATAATAACATTGATGTGAAGAATTGTCCTGAAAGATATATTCTAATCATGTTTTTATTTTCATGTTTACATCATTCCACATAAAATCTCATGTTTATTTGTTTTCTGAGGACAGAAACATATGCACAAGAATATTTATTTCTTGGTGGATGAAATTTATATGGACACCTGGAATTGGGCAAACATAAAAGCTATAGGATTTTTTTTATCCTTCTAAAGCAAAATAACTCAGGACAATTCAGTGGTCTCATTTAGCTTCCCTCAGGCATTTTAGTTTGGATTATGCAAGGAAAGAGATCCATAGTAGGAGCTTGTTTGTCTTTAGCACCTTTCTTTAATTTGCTAACCTCTCCTTTAATAAAGAGCTGTATTCCTAGCCCAGGGCCATTTATATAACTATACCAGTCAAGAGAAGGCAGCAACTGGGGCTGAAGCCACCCAGAGGAGCATCAATCAATCGAACATGTGTCATGTTGATAATAAGTACTGAAAACTGGGAATCCTATGTCCACAAACCCAGAGGGTGTCCGGTATTTCATTCGGACATTGTGGCTTCCTTTTCATCTAAGCTTCCTGATGTGCTAGGTAAGCAAACATGATCTTAGCCTCGGTAATTTTATATGAAGCTCACAACTGGCAAATATTTGCATTGGGTAGATACATTTCCATGGGTATATGCATGTTCCTTAGATAATCTGCAGGCCTTTCTGCTGTGACAACTGAACAGGATGCATGCATTTTTCTACTTTATGACAGAAAGTGCAGGAAACAGAGTATAAAAGCAGCACCTAATGCAGATAGATTTCTTTCTCCTCACTATTCCTTGTGCAGACATAGTTCTTGTCATTAGTACTCTCCCAAATAACAAATGGAATTTTCCTGAGACACCAGGATTTCTTGGGTAGTAGAAGAAGGTTAGTGCCTCTCACTTAGTGGGGAACCTCGGTAGCAGTTTAGATTCCTTCTATCATGCAAAATATGTGGTTACTAATTGTTCTTAAATTAAATACTGTAGTAACTAGCACAAGTTGGAAAACAGCAATGATATGAGAATACATAATTAACAGTCAGAAAAGTACAATGGACATTATTTTAGGTCTGCCTAAGGTCCACCTTATAGCCAAACATAACTCTTTGTCAATGATGAAATGTAGGCTGTTGTGATTATGCCATTCAGAAGAGCTCCCCAAACAAATCGAAAGGGCTGTTAAAGATCTGTGGGCCATGATTAACCCATTTATTTTTAAACAATGTTTTCTAATACTGTGTGTGCATGTGCATGTGCGTGTGCATGTGTATGTATTTGTGCATGGTCTCTCACTTGGTGGGGAACCACAGCTGCTTTAGAATGTATGAAGCTAGACTTGCTGTGAAGGAAATTCCTTTGTTAAGTATTTGCTAAACTCTTGGTAGACCTAGTTGGTAATAGCAAAGTAAATAAAAATTTATCCCCATCATCAAATAACTCAGTCTAGTAAGGGAAAGAAAAACCAGTATATCTCTAGCATCTACAACAATAGCTGCCTCATTGTCACTTTTCATTGTATATTTGAATAAGTCAATATATAGTTTGATAAAGATACAAAGACATGTGGGGCAAAGTTACTCTATTAGTCCATTCCTGCTGCTTATATCAAGATATCTGGAACTGGATAATTTATAAATAAACAATATTTATTGCTTCTTACAGTTGCAGAGGCTGGGAAGTCCAAAGTCTAGGGAGCACATCTGATGAAGAGACTCTACAGTGATACATGGCGTGACATGGAGAAAGCAAGGCCCAGTGAACAATTGCTTAAAGAGATTAGTGGCCAGGCTGAGAATTTTCTAAGTTTTTGTCCTCTCTTTTCTTTTCAGTTATAAATTTCAGCTTTACTTCATGCCTTTGCCTCCATAACTCAGTGTAGGCTGTTACAAGTAGCCATGTAGCTTCCTGCCTTCTTTGCTGCTTAGAAATTTCTTCTGCCAAATACTCTGGGTCAGCACATTTATGTTTCACATTTCATAAAACTTTTGGGCATGAACAGAATGCAACCAACTTCTTTGCCAGTTCATGGCAAGAGTGATCTTTGCCTCAATTTCCAGTAAGTTCTTTCTCATTTACATCTGAGATTTTCTCAGAATGGCCTTTACTGTCCATATTTCTATCAGCATTCTGCTCACCATCACTTAACCAGTCTCTAAGACATTACAAACTTTCCCTGGTTTTCTTGTCTTCTATACTTTCACCACCATTTAGGCATTTTCTACCCTGCTCCTTCAAAATTCTTCCAGCCTCTACTCAACATCCAGTACCAAAACCACTTCCACCTGTCTGACTAGGCTAAGACCTGGAATCTTTCTCACAGTGCCAATTGTTTAGCTCTTAATCCTGTTCGTGATGCCAATTGTCTAGCTCCATGACCACACCAGTTGTCGGGCTCTTTTACCTGCCAGTGATCCTGCCAACTGGGCTGATTGTTGAGCTAGGGCTGGGTCTGGAGCTCCCAGACCTCTCAAGCCCATTCACAGACTGGGTCACAAACCCTTCATACACCGGGCTGTGTCACCAGACCCCTTACACACAGGTCTATGAGCTAGGTAACTGGCCAAAAGGGTCCTTGGTGTCATAGGTTGGAAAGCATGGCTGTGCCAGGTGGACGCCTGAGGCAGATGCCTGCCTGCCTTCTTCACCAAACTCTCTCTCTCTCTCTCTCTCTTTCTCTCTCTCTCAAGAACACAAGAATAGCAACAAAACTAAAAAGATACATTGGCACATATGGACACCAATTCCACATATACACAATTTGCTTACAAAGGACCCAACTGAACCCAAGGCCAGGGCCCTGACCAAACTATTCCATTTTTCCAACACCACCTTTTCAAGTATTTGTTATAAGCAACATTCCACTTCTCTTGTACCAATTTTCTGTATTAGTCCATTTCTGTTCTTTATAATGACATACCTACAACTGGGTAATTTATAAAGAAACAATACTTATTGCTTACAGTTTTGGAGGCTGGGAAGTCCAAAGTACAGGGAACACATCTGGTGAAGTGACTCTACAGCAATGCAAGGTGTCACATGGTGAGAATGGTGAAGCAGAGAGAGAGCCTTTCATGTGCTCTCCTCCTAAGGCCCTCAGAACCATACCCACAACCACCATTTCACCATCAAATGGATTAATCCATTCCATATGGCATGGTCCTCACAATCTAATTACCTTTACAAGGCCTCACCTTTCAACTACCACAATAGGATTTCCCACCCTCAACAGTTACAGTGGGGGTTAAGCTTCAGTAAGATTGGGGAGACATTCTTACTGCAGGCACAGAGATGTGAAAGAGAAACCTCATTTTACTGATGAAGTAACTGAGGCTTAGAGACGTTGAATATCTTGCACATGGTATATAGCTCCTAAGTGCTAGAACTAGTATATAATGTCTCTCCCTAGAGTTTACTCTTTTTGCAAATATATTACAGTGCCATGGTGTAGAAAAGGGGTGATAAGAGTCTATGTACAGGACTTAATAGAGCCAGCTTGTCTAGATCAATGTCCCTGGATCTGCTAGGCCCCTGTGGTGGCTTATGAGAATTATTTGTTTATTTATTGAGCAGGCCTGACTCAGGCCTGTGCCTCCATGTCTTCTTATTGCATTTGGGGTATGGTATTCACAGCACACCTCTCTTCAGTGGTGAGTACTATGGCTGGATATGATTATTCCTTCCAAAATTCATGTATTAGAAACTTAATTCTCAATGGAACAGTGTTGGGAGGTGAGGTCATTTGGGAGGTGTTTAGGTCATGAGGGCAGGATTAATACCATTATAAAAAGGGCTTGCAAGAATGGGTCTTCTTTCTTTCTGCACTTCTGCTATTTGAGGACACAATGTTCAACTTTTCTTGCCCTTCTGCCTTCTGCCATGTGAGAATGCAGTAAGAAGGCCCACACTAAATGCTGACACCTTGGTCTTGGACTTTTCAGCCTTCAGAAATATAAGAAAATAAATTTCTGTTCTTTATAAATTACCCAATCTTTACTGTTCTGTTACTGCAGCACAAAATGAACTAAGACAGAAATGGGTACCAGAAAATGGGGTATGGCTATAACAAATACCTAGAAATATGAAAACATCTTTGGAGCTAGGTAATGGGTAGAGGCTAGAACAGTTTTTTTAAATGCCTTAATTACCATGAATGGAGCATTGAAAGCAATTCTGACAAGGGCTCAGAAGAAGAGCAAAGCTGTAGAGAAAGCCTGAATCTTCTTAGAGATAATTTAGGTGATCATGAACAAAATGTTGATAAAAATATGGGCAGTAAAGGTCATTCTGATTAAGTATTAGATATAATTTTAAAAATATCTAATTAGAAAAAAAATATATATATATCTAATTAGAAACTGGGGCAAAACCATCCTTGTTACAAAATAACAAAGAACTTGGCTGAATTAGGTTCATTTCCTAGGACTTAATAGAAGGCGGAACTTAAAAGTGATAAACTAGGACATTTCTTGGAAGAAATCTGTAAGCAACAAAGCATTCAAGATGCTGCATGGATTCTCTTAACTGCTTAGGGTAAAATGCAAGAAAAGATAAACAATTTGAAGACAAAATTTATAATTAAAAGGGAAGCAGAACATAAAGATTTGAAAAGCTCTCAGCTTGGCCATGTAAAGAATAAAAAAAGTATGCTCAGGAGAGAATAGCAAAGGTGTGGCCAAGTGACTGTTTGATAAAAAGATTAGTATGGATAGAAGAAAGAGAGATGTTATTCATCCAGACAATAGGAGAATGACCCTGAAGACATTTGGAGATTTTCAAGGCTGCCACACCCATCAAAGGCTTAGAGTGCTTTGGGACTTGTGGGGAGAATGGCGCCAGTGGTTGGGTTTTTAGGGCTCACTGCCAAGGGCTGTCTCAGGTCTCTGTTCTCTGCATTCTGGTACAGCAGTCCTTAGCTGCTCCAGCTGTGGCTCAGGTGGGCCTAGGATTAATGAAGACCCATTGCTCTGGAGGGAATGCTGGGTTGCTCTGGAGGGTACAGGCCATGAATTTTGGCAACATCCATATTATGATGATTCTGCTTGCTCACCTAGATTTCAAAGGATGCCACAGAGAGCTTCCAATAGGGCAATTCCCAGTGGAACTGTGGGGTCAGAGCCACCACAGGTAGTACCCACTAGGGAAATGCCTAGTGGAGCCATGGGACTGTGGCCACCCAAGATCCCAGAACTGTAGAGCCACCAGTGTGCAGCATCAGCCTGGAGAAGCTGTGAACATGCCATTTCAATATGTGAGAGCTAAAGTATCAGCTGTGCCCAGCAAAGCTGTGGAAACAAGGCTGTCTAGGGCCCTAGGGGCTCAGCCTCCAACTCAGCATCTGCAGAAGGTGGGACATGAAGTCAAAGATTATTCTTAAGCCTTAAGATTCAATGTCGGGTTTTGAACTTACTTGGGACCTTCTATTTCTTTATTCTTTCTTTTTTTCTCTCCAGTTTATTTTTTATTGAAGCATAATTTATGGTACATATTCATGGGGTACAAAGTTGATTATCAATACTTATGTACAATGTGTGATAGTCAAATCCAGATAGCTTATTAATCCTTACAGTACATAATCATTCTTTGTGTCCAACCAATTTCTCATTAATTCCCCTTCTTCTGTCCCTCCCCCTCCCCATTTCCACCTCTAGTGACCACAGTTCTGTTCTCTCCTTCTAAAAGTTCAATGCATTATTGTGATTGTTGCTTGCTGCAACATAGATGAGCCTGGAGAAAATTATGTTAAGTGAAACAACCCAGGCCAGAAAGAGAAATACCACGTCTTCCTTCTTTCCTATTGCCACTTTTTGGAACGGGAATGTCTACCCTATGCCTGTCCCACCATTGTATGTTAGAAGTACATAAATTGTTTGATTTCACAGGCTCACAGCTGGGGGGACATTTGTCTCATGATAATGCCTTGAGTTTCACCCATTTCTGATTTAGATAATATTTAGATGTAACTATGGACTTAAACTTTAAAGCTGATGCTAGAACAAGACTTTTCAGGCTATTGAGATGGAATGAATGTATTTTGTATGTGAGAAGAACATGAATTTGGGGGTGGTCAGTGGCAGAAAGCTATGGTTTTAATGTTTTTGTCTCCTCTGAAAGTCATGTACTGGAAACTTAAACTCCAGTGCAACAGTATAGAGAAGTGAAGCCTTTCAGGAGGTGTTCAGGTCATGAGGGAACTGTTCTCATGAATGAATTAATGTTGCTATTAAAAAAGCTTGCAGGACTGGGTTTGTTCTCTGTAAGGAAAATGAAAACAAATGGTCAGGCTCCCTCAGCTGTTCAGAATCTTGCCGAGCATGACTTAGTTTGTCTGTTGTAAGTACAATTATGCACATGTGCTCAGGTGTTCCTTGGTTAACTGACTCACACCCAGGTGTTCCCTGGTTATCTGACAAGTACAAAGGACAAATGGCTCTGATCCACAAGAGGGTGCCACTGCTGCTGCTGGCTGTGCTGGAGGCTGCAGGCTACTGCTGCCACTGAGGAGGCTGAGGGCTGAGCTCATGTCTGAATAAAGCATGTCAACCTTGCCAGCAGCTCCTAGGATCTTTTACCAGTTACCTAGCTTGCAACCTGCATATGAGGGGTCTGTGACCCACTCTGCACATTTGAAGGGTCTATGACCCAATGCTCTCTTTTTGTCCACTGTATTCTGCCACATGAGGACACAATGTTTGTCCTCTCTTGACCTTCCACCTTCTGACATATGATAATATAGTAAAAAGGCTCACACTAGATTCCAGTACCTTGATCTTGGACTTTCCAGCATCCAGAACTGAGAGAATAACTTTCTGTTCTTTATAAATTACCCAGTCTCGGGTATTTTGTTATAGCAGCACAAAGAGACTAAGATGGTGAGACAAGGTTTTTCTCATCTGTCTCATAACCTGAACATCCATACACCTGGATAAGTTCCGTAGGGAGAGAGCAGGAAAAAGAGGAAGAAAAGTAAAAATCCCAAGAAACCTCTTTGGCTCAGTGATCATTTGCTGTCTCCTGAAGCTTTCTGGTTGGTATCCAGGTTTCTGGAAACTGTAATTACGTGGTTGTTCAAGTGGGTAGTTCATTGGCTTCCTTCCATCATCATGAAATTCACCTACAGTCCAGTGAATTATGTTTTTGAAACATTCATTAAATGGATATAAGCAGAAGCAACAACAACAACAGAACAATAGTTTCAGTATACATTTTATTTTTTGGCTTAAGTTTACATTTATAGAAAAATTGAAAATACAGTACAGAGTGACCAAATATCCTTCATCCAGCTTTCTCTAACTTTAACATTTTATGTATCCATGTTACATCGTTATGTTGATCAAAACTAAAAAACTAACTTGTGTTCAGGACTTTAAATGCTTTACTTTGAGTCATAAAAGTTGCATTGTGACAGAATAAATTCTTTACCCTTGTTTGGAAGACTTAGTGCCATGTCTTTCAGAATTAATACATAAATTTAATACAATTCCTATGAATTACCAGTGGGATTATCTTTACATCTTGACACAATGATTTTAAATTTCATTTTATAAAAGTGTAACAATGAGAGTAATTTATTCTGTTAGGTATTAAAATATTACTTACATAAAATGACTTAGTGTTACAGTTTAAATCTATGGAAAAAATTGAATTGTTTTATAAACATTTTTGATAAAATTACCACAGTATTATTATGATTTTAAGAACCATAAATCAGAAGAAATTCTCAGCATAATATAATTGTTAAACAGAATAAGGGTGAGAAAAGATGTTTAAAAATTATAACAAAAAAAAGAAATCACATTAAAATATCAATCTGATTGTACACATTTTAAGTATATTTACATATGAGAAAGAAAACGTTATTTGAAACATAATAACTTTCATATGGAAAAATTATAAATTCAAAAATAGATTTAAAAATTCAAGCATACATAACGTTAATATTCTTAAACTTAAAATCAAGATCAAAAAATGAAAAAATCAATTAGAATAAAAAATGAACATAAATAAGAACTATGTAGAAAAATATATAGAATAGCCAACAAACATATTAAAAAAATACACTGATTTAGAAAACCATACAATTTTCAAGAAGATACAATGGATCATTTAGCAATTTGGGGAATATTTAACTTAAAAATGACTATAAACAGGGCTGTCTTCAATTAAGGTGATTGTGGAAAGTCAATTCATAAAACCATTTTCTAAATCAATTTGATAATATATATCTAAAACTTTAAAAATTTTGCAGTTCCGTTTTTCCAAGGAAAAAATTCCACTTCACAATTTCTTATTTGAAGAAAAAATTAAAATGTTAGGATTAAAGTTTAACCACAAATATAGTTATTGTTGCATTGCTTAATAAATAAAATAAGA
Organism: Galeopterus variegatus; assembly: GCF_000696425.1. Taxonomy (NCBI): domain Eukaryota; kingdom Metazoa; phylum Chordata; class Mammalia; order Dermoptera; family Cynocephalidae; genus Galeopterus; species Galeopterus variegatus. The sequence goes on from NW_007726239.1 coordinate 904,960, forward strand.
AGTGACTGAAGGTCCCTTCAACAGAGTGATTGGAAAAAAATTGTGTTTTATTCATATGCTGAAAAGCTAGAGATTAAAGAAAATTATATTTTTCAAGTATACTTATTTGTTTGGGAAATGTTTACAATATATTGCTAAATAAAAATCACTATAAAACATAACTGTATAAAATATATACATGGAAAATGTCTGGAAATATATAGATCAACATGTAATTTTATTAATAATGACTCATTTCTCTGCTGTTGCTTATTGCTATGAATTCTTTCTTTACATATTTATTAGGAATTTTAAAGTTTAAGTTAAAAATAAGATAAACCAAAAATCGTCTTTATGCTAATCAGATAAATTACATAGACAAATAAATACCACACAAATTTTCTTTGTATTCAGAATTGCCACCAGTGGCTACTGAGCAATCATTTTCTGAAGCAATAGTATGAAAGTTTTCTAGAAATTTACAGGAAATGAGAATGTGTTCCATCACTAATATCATTGAGTTAAGTTAAAAAGTCAGATAAGGCCCTAGGTCACATGGAGATTTTAATGGAACATATGCTTGATTCAATAGAAATGTTACAGCCAAAACATTTGCATCAATGAACTACACATGAATTAAAGATAAGTGAATCAAAAGCCTTAATGTACTGATGTGGAGTCACAAAATCTGTATAATTGTTAAATGTTTCATTAATTTACCAAATGGTTCCTACTTCATGTCTTTTTCTATTTGCAAATAGGAGACAGTACAATATACATTCAGTCTGGGCACCATAGAAAATGTTAAGCTAATACTTAGAGATCTTTTGAAGAAAGTGAAATGCAAATCAATAGAAAGCATGTTTAACAAGAGAAAGGTTTATGACTACAGATAATTTTTGGAATAGTACTGAACTTCAAATGCACCTGTTCTAATAATATTAATAACAGTACACATAATATAGCATTGTATTATTAAAAATGTTATAACATGATATTTTATTTGAAATTCACATTAGCTCTGTGAAATAGATAAGTAAACTCTACATACATATGAGTGAAAAATTGAAGTCTACAGGGACTAAGATGTGAGATATAATTCTCTGCTGGTCAGACAAGAGTGGTCAATTATTGGTGTTTGTCTTTAAGGAGTTCTTGACAGAGCTTCACAAAGAGATAGCCAGGTATGTGAAGAAGTCAATATTATTTCATGTCAATATCAGTTGAAAGAACTAAAAAATCAAACTTGGAGAAGGGACAATGCTGGATTTAGTTGACAGCTGGGCTCAAAAGTCACCATGTCATCTTGGAAAACAGGGAAACTCAGAAATATTTTTGTTATGTTTTGAATCAAAAGAAACATACGTTTACAGCTTGGTTCTGCCACATTGCAACTATGATAACTGAGGAGTTTGGGGTTCTTCATCTTTAAAATTAGCATATTGATACTTATCTCCAGTTTACTGGGTAATATGTGGCTTTGATTCTTAACTGGATAAAGGAATATAGAAGTTCCCTTATTTAGATTAGAGAATGCTTTGAAATAATAGCAGCTGACTTATCCCTATCAAAATTAACCACCATATTGTGAGGATAATATTTTAACAATAATTCCAGTCATTGGAACAATGACTGCTATGTACTAGATACTCTGAAAACGTGGCTGATATTAACATCATTTTGTTGGCTTTGATAACTTATAAAGCCACCACACTTTGATTATTGACTTTAATTTTGATAAATTGGTTATTGTCTCAAAGCCTGTTTCTCAGATTAAGAGTCAAACACATGAATTCTTAGTTGGGTGATCATCTTCTGGATGCCTGAGTAAGAACAAATATTAAACACTGAGTAATTTAGTAGATCCATCTTCATTTCTGACTACTACATGCTGTTTTCCTCAATACTTTTTTGAGAAACATCTTTTCTCACTATCTGGTTTGGATAATTCTTATGTTGCACTTCAGATGTAATCACTCTCAGTGATTAAGGATGAGATATAATTTGGAAATTCAGAGTGCAATCTTGGGAAGTTCCAAGAACTGGCGAAGATTCTCCAATGACCCTGCATATGACTCTACAGACTTTACTGGCAACTCTAGTTCCATAGAATTTAACTGTAGGCATCACTGGGACTCCAACTTCACAAAGCTAAGCTCAAAATCTTTTGAACCACTAGAAGACTATTAACCTAATGGTTACACTCATAGCCTTAACAATTTGGCCTCTAAACCTCCTGTAACACTTATTGGCTATAGGACCTTAAGCAAATTATTCTACGATTCAGTGCCATTTACTTTATCTGTAAAGTATTGGTTTTGAATAGTGTCTTCCTAGAAGTCCATTTAATTGTGGGAATTACAAGAATAAATATGTTTAAATGGTCAGAATGATCCCAGAACATAAATGTTGAATAAATATCAGCAATTACTATTTGCCATACTGGCCACAAGGGTACACTGTTGGCACCATGACATTAGGAAACTGTTTGGACATACAGTTTGAGCATCTGTTTCAGGTTTCTCTTGGTTGATGTTTGATGTCCTCTAAATTTAATTCTGGATAACACATGTCAGCAGGTTGTCTGACTGGTAGAAATTCCACTGACAGTAGATTTCTAAGCCTCAGTTCATTCAGGTTAGGTTAATGTTCATCGTAGATATTAATCATTGTGTGAAGGAGAAGCAATAGAGTTTAGTAAACAATTAAAAATGAACAATAACCATAGAGAACAGATTGGAAGAGAGAAATGAGAAATAGAAAAATAAGATATCCAATTAGTCAGCAGACCTACAGACTAGGTTTCTTGAGTAAAGGGGTGGGAGTAAAAAACTCATGTAATTTAGAGCTGGTAGTAATTACATAAGCCAAAGTGCATGAAAACATTTCTTCTCAGTTCTATCATTTTGTTATAAAGCCATAAAATATCAAAATAATTATAAAAGACACATGAAAAGACATAAAATAGGTGAAAAAATTCTTTTAAGTATTTCTGCGCTAAGAGTAGATATTTCTACTTTGAAGTATTTCTGCTTTAAGACTAGATTCTTTGTCTATTAATGAATTGTTTTGAATTCAAAGTATTTTCTCCTACAAAAACTGTTTTAATTATGGTTATGTTCTATAGCAACCACCAAATATCTATTTAAAAAAATCACAACTGTAGAGTACTGATAAAAGTATAATTTTGTTTCAGTATGTAAAAGATTTTTGATAAGATTCACCTTAATTTCTGATTAAAAAAGAAAAACACACATTTATTAAGTCATGAATAAAAGGTAATTCCTTAAAATGATAGAGGTTATCTGTCTGAATTCAACAGGGAAATAAGCAGTAAGATTAAATTTATCATTCTCACTTAAAGTCAAGATTAGTTGAGGATGCTCAATGTCAATATTATGGAAGTTCTAATCATTGCTATCACAATAAAAAGAAATCATAAATATAAGCATTGAATAAGTAGAGATGAGAGATGATTTTTATTTGTATAAATATAATAGATGTCAGAAACATTCTAGAGAACAAACTGAAAAAATTTCAGAAATAATAAGCTCTGAAATGTATATAGATTAAGAGCAAACATACAAAATCCACTTCCCTATATAATAGGAGGAATAATTTAGAAAATATAATAGAAATATATTACATTCACAATAACAACACAAATACTGTATAAAATATTGACAGTAAATACATCTTGAGAATATATATAAAGAAAACTGTAAAATTTTTGAGTGAAAAACAATTGACCCATATAAAAATTTCTATTTTGTGAATGTAAATTTTCTCAGTTAATTTTGGTAATTTTATGTAATTCTAATCATTATTCTAAATAGATTTTTGAAGGCTAGGACGTGGATTTAGAAAGTAACTCCAAATGATTTTTAAAATAATTAACAATAATAAATAGCCTTTAAATTTGTATCAATAAATGATAAGAGAAGACATTCACTCAGGTAGATTCCAAAGACAATTCAAATGAAGAATGACAGCCTTTTAAAAATAATGCTAGACCAAGAGGATATCCACATGAAAAGAAATGAATCTCAACTTACAACTCATGATGTATACAAAATTTAATAGATAGATGAAAGTGTCAGTACATAAGCATTTTTGAAAAAGATGTGAGAAAATGTTTGTGACCTAAGTCAGGTAAAGTGTTCTTAGATATTACACCAAAAGCATAATCTATAAATTAAAAAATTGATACATTTCATTAAAAGTGTATGCTCTACAAAGGATATTGTTAGGACAATAAAAGCAAGCCATATACTGGGAAAAAAGTGTTTTTAAATCACATATCGGACAAAGAACTTATATCTTGAATATTAAAAAAAAAACTTCCAAAATGCAATAATAAGAAAACAAACAATTGAATTTGTAAAAATATTTAGAAGATTTGAACAGACTTTTCACCAAGAAGATATATGGATGGAAAATGAGCACAGGAAAAGAAGCTCATCACTACATCAAATACAAATTAAACAAGGGACAGCATGAGGAAATTATTTAGAAGGTTGATGTTGTTCTGTGTCCTATCTGTGGTGGTTACCAGAATCTATGCATGTGTAAAACTCACAGAACTGTATTCCAAAGAAAGTGGATTTTATTTTATTTAAGTTTTAAAGTTTTAATTATACTAAACATGTAAATGAATGAATGAGAAAATGAAATTCTATCCAAAATATTGTGGCACAGAATTAGCCAATTATTTCCAGAAGCAGCCTCCAAAAACAGACCAAAATATCCATGTGGACAGCCAACAGCAAAAAAGTAAAATGCCTGTGAATGAATTCAACCAAGGAAAGAGGTGAAAGATTTCTACAATGAGAACTATAAATGACTGTTGAAAAAAATTAAGGAGGACACAAAAAGATGGAAAGACATTCGATGGTCTTGGATGGAAGAATTAACTCTGTCAAAATGTCTGTACTACCCAAAGTGATTTACAGATTCAGTGCAATCCCCATCAAAATAACAATAACATTCTTCACAGAAATAGAAAAAAAAAATCCAAACGTTCATGTAGAACAGTACTCTGTTTTTCTTTCAAAAAATATCCCTACCCAAATGATGTCAGCCTTAGTGTTTCAGAGCATGCAGACGTCACTGCTCCTTACCCTCAACTCCAGGGAAAGGCAGATGTAGCAAATTAAGAGTAATTATCAAAAATGATTCTGAAGCTATCAGGAAAAAAAAACATATACACATATATATAATCTCATATATATATGAGATTTATTTTCTCTTCTAGGATAAGTAGCTGGTAGAATGTAAAACATAAAGCTGCTGTTACCATGAAACCGCATGGGACCACAAGAAGACAGTATGCATTAGGGTGTCAATAAGAGATGGGAAAGCAGTGTCTGGGTCACATCATTCAGTGTCTGGATACAGACGTATTTGAAATTCACTCTGGACTTGTCCGTTACATGGACCAATATATTACTTGTTTTACTTAAGCTATCTTGAGTTGTATTTCATTTTAATTGCAATTGAAAAATAATCACTAATAGACTCACATATGAAAGACAAAGGGTTAATATCCATTTAAAAACATTTTTCCAAATGAATTAAAAAATAGCAGATATCTTAAGAAATAAACAAGCAAAAGATATATAGAAAGATAATTCAATCAAGTCCACATGTCTTTTATATATATATACATAAAAATGGTCAATCTAGTAAAAATAACACAAAAGTAGATTACAATTTTATGACCTGTGATTTTTTTTGTATTGTTTTGTTTTTTTGGCCTTCAGTATTGACAAGAATAGGAAAGAATGTTTAAGTGCAAAGTTGGAGAAGGTTTATACTATGTTGGCGAATACACAAATTAATATGCCCTACCTCAAGTTCAGTTTTTCAACATGTGCCAAAACTTTAAATCTTCATAGGAATTATCCAAAAGAAATAAGTGTGTAGGTGAAAATATATATACAAATGTGATTGTCACGGATTGCATAATAATGCAAACTTTGTAAATATTCTAAAAAGCCATTAAAGTAGCACATTGTCAAAACGGAAGTATATACAGACATTAAGAAATGATCTCCATGATCTAGTACAGAGAGAAGATGAACCAATCTAATAAACAATAGGGACTGTATGGTCACATAGTAGTTAAGAGTGTGTGTGTGTGTGTGTGTGTGTGTGTGTGTGTGTGTGTGTGTGTGTGTAAATTTTCATGGGAGGATCCTCTGTTAAACAGGAGTTATGAATTATCACGACCAGTAAGAAACAAGAAATCTCAGCACGAATGAAGATACAGGCAACTGGAACAATGGCAGCAGTAAACCAAAGGCCCTTTGTGTATGAGTATTATTTTATAGCCTTTATAAAAAATATGTTAAGAAGGGAAAGGAAGTCTTACTATTATGTTGACAAGAGCAGTTTAGCCAGGGAAAATGTATGACAAACATGTATTGAATTTTCTATGATTGACCACCCTTTGATTATTTTTCTCTCTTAATTTACCCTGTTTTTGCCTCAAAGCTAAATTCTTCTGCAATAGAAGTATTTCAGGTGTGGAACCTAGTGTACTACCCCTGAGTATCACAGAGCAGTGCACATTGAGATTTAATCTCTAGAGGAAAAAAAAAAAAACAGGTAAGAGACAATTTCCAGGGTTTACCTTGTCTACCAGATTACTAATATTCTTGGTCCAATATCTTTTACCCTCCTTTCCTTTTCATTTCTCTAGTAATGATCTCAGGAAAGGATAATCTGAAATGTAGGCAGAGACTGATGGAATCCATATTTTTCTGACAATACGAGGGTACTTTCAAAAGTTTATGGAATAATAGAATTAACAGATAAGATGAAACTTTCCATGATCTCTTTGAGGTACTCTCATTTACTACAAGTTCTAATGAAGGACAAAAAAGGAATACAATGCCTGCTTTACAGGTTTGTTTTAAAAACAACCCCCATGGTCTATCACATATCATTTGCCTTTCTCTCTCTTAAATGTCAAATATTCTCTGGCCTGCTAAAACTCCCACTGAGGTCTTCATTTTTCATCTTAAGTAGACCAAAATATATTTAGTGTTTATACAAGAAACATCCAAATTCTGGGGTTTGGACATTATTTTATTACTACAAAGGACAAATATAATTCTTTAGAAGGATTTGTGTTCTTTGCTCTATGTTTGGAGTTACACTGGCTGTGGTTGACACAGCCATGTACAGTCCAATTGATTCTCATAATTCAGGCAGTTATGATCCATAAAGGCACAAGAAATGCTCAGTTAGTGATTACTGAACCACTGCTCCTAGGAGAAATACAGGGTTAGGTTCCTGCAAGCTTCTGAACTCATGCCTGAACAAAGCTTATCAAACACACATACTTTCTCCATAAGGCACATTACAGGCCTGTGCTTAGGAACAAAAGTACCCACCTCAGCACAATGCTGGGGGACCATTTTAAATGGTGAAATAACCAAGAGAAAACACAAAAATGAGGAAAACATAGCACTAAATAGGAACACATATACAGTGTGAGAGCTGAAACAAGAGGTAGAGAGTGTGTTGTTTGACCTCAGCTGAGAATGTGTGTATTGGGCAACTCAAAGTTTTTGCTGTTCTGTGCAGGTCCACAAATGAACCCGAAAGCACTGTATGAGTATTGATTTCAGGGTGACGAATTTTGGCAAGTATGTGAATTTGCGAATATGGAAATTCATGAATAATGCAAATGAACTGTATATTTAATTGAATGCTTTTGAAGACTCAGCAGAATCAAGAAGTAACTTCTACATTTCACCAGGCAGACAAAAACTGTGGTTATGGAAATGAAGCCATCATATCAATTAACCAAGCCCAGACCCTGCAAGGACATGGGTATATGCGTGCCCAGGAAGATGTAAGTGGGCATATTTAAAGCAGGCACTGGACATGAGCAAACTCTCATTTGGAATAGATAGTTAATGTATCTATATTAAAATCACAACACAGTAAAAAGAACTTCTGGACATGCTTAGAGACACTAGCTTCTATTACAATTTCTATTTTCAAATCAGAAATAATGCTTATCATTTATTTAAAAGAAAGAAACCTGGATTTGATTTTCTGTTTTTGATTTACAGACTGGGCAATGATGGGCAAGCGTATAACTTATGTCTGATTAAATGTCTGTAAAATTAGAAATAATAGTATATATTAAAATATATAGCAAAATAATTAATGGGAGGGTCCATTTTAAAGCACTAAACAAGTAGAAGATACCAGTATTACTAATTAAGTAATAAATTTGTTTATATTACAGTTAAAGACCATATAAGTCATTTAAACCTTAGAATGTCTTAAGGACTTAAGAACAAACTTCAAAGAGACCTTAAGAAATAGATTATAAAATCCCAAAAGACTGTGAACGATAAATGCTGGCAAGGTTGCGGAGAAAAAGAAACTCTCATACGGTTGGTGGGACTGCAAAATGGTGCAGCCTCTATGGAAAATGGTATGGAGGTTCCTCAAACAATTGCAGATAGATTTACCATATGACCCAGCTATCCCACTGCTGGGAATATACCCAAAGGAATGGAAATCATCAAGTCAAAGGAATACCTGTTCCCCAGTGTTCATTGCAGCACTATTTACAATAGCTAAGAGTTGGAACCAGCCCAAATGTCCATCATCAGATGAGTGGATAGGAAAATGTGGTATATCTACACAATGGAATAGTACTCAGCTATAAAAAAAGAATGAAATACTGCCATTTGCAACATGGATGGACCTAGAGAGAATTATATTAAGTGAAACAAGTCAGGCACAGAAAGAGAAATATCACATGTTCTCACTTATTTTGGAAGCTAAAAATAAATAAATAAATACAAAAAAAAAATCGGGGGTGGGGGGAGAAGACACAACAATTATAATTCCTTGAAGTTGATACGACAAGCGAACAGAAAGGACATTGTTGGTAGGGAGAGGGGAGAGGGAAGGGGGAGGGAGGTTTCAGTAATGGGCCACAAGTTTTAAATCCAATAAATAAATAAATAAATAAATAAATAAATAAATAAATAAATAAATAAATAAATAATAAAATAAAATCCCTTGGCATAAGAAAAGAAGTCTTGTGATTTGGAAAAGAAGTCTGGTGATAAAGGAAATGAGAATTAAAAGCAAAACCTGTGGTTTACAATTATAAATTCTTTCTACTTCGTATTTTGATTACTGTTAATCATGTTCTTGCAGCTAAGCCCCATTTAATCTTCTACAACTTTGGGGTGCAAGAAACAATGCCATTTTTCCACCAAATGCATTTCATTTTTTGCCCAAGCTACAGATTGACCTCAGGTGCCAGCCTTCTCCAGGGTGGGCCATGTGACTCAGTTCTACAACGGAGAAAGGGTGGAAGTGATTTACATTGCTTTTTTAGCCTCCAAAAGCTCTCGCACTATCTTCTATTCTGGTTCTTTGCTCACTGAGCAGTCAGATACAGAAAATCCATAGGAGGATTCTGAGGTTGTAGGGGAGGATGTTGGGACCAGATGGATGAGCCCAAGTCCATCAATGACTCTGCCGAGCAAAGCTGTCCCACTTTTGCCCACTCCCCCTTCCCCTGCTGTTCATTTCCTCTCACTTTGCTGATCTCCTTTGGACTTGTATGAACAAAACGTAAATGCTTATACTGTTAGGCCACTGTGATTTTTTTTTTTCTTGGGCAATTTGCTATAGACATCAACCTACCCTAGCTAACATATAGTTCCTCTGACCTACAGAAACCTGGTGAGTTCTGCAGACATTACAGCATGGAAAGCAAATGCTTAAGCTCTGTGGACAAACGGGCCCTATTGCCCAGTGTGTTTTATTCAATCAGGTGGGAATATTCTTCGTCATCAATATATTGATAGGTGATATCTTCATCAACAATATATTGATCAAGACACACTTTTTTAGCCTCTGTTTTATGTCTAACATTCCCTGGATGAAATAATCAATTAAAAAGCTTAAGACATAAACTCATCTTATAATTAATTAATTTCATATGCTGTGACAGATCCTGCTTAGAATCTGAAAATATCAAATGATAAGTTTCCATGAAATTGCTTATTTTTTCACTACCTCATCATCTACCTACTATCTAAACTTAAACACTTCCTTCTGCTGCTGGTTTCTACTTGCAATAAATTATGCCACTACTGGCAGCATACCTGGTACAATGGCTGTTGGTCAGATCTGGGTTCAAAATCTGACCCTGACATTTTCTTGGTGTAACTCTGTGGCTTTGGGTAAGACAATTTATCTGATCTTCAGTCTTCCCTTTTAAAAATAGGTAAAGTATCCTAACTTTGCCACCTCATTGTAATGATAAGATCATGTTTAAAAAGATGAGCACAAACACAGGCTGATTATTGGAACATTATTACAGTAATGTTCTAATTTATTTATTTCATGATTTGCAAGGGTGTTCACCATGTGATCCTTGGAAGAAATTTGTGAGGTCAGTATTACTTCCCCCGATTTTTTGATGAAGAAACTGTAAGGTCACTGAGGAAGGAGACGCGAACCAGGTAAAGGAAGAAAAGATTTTATTAACAAGCAGCAAGCGGACCTGCCGGGCAGAGCCGAAAATTGGCGTCAGCACCAAGAGGCAGTTGGGTGTCTTCTTTTGTAGGGTTAAGATTAACAACTGGCCTAGCCTAGGAAGACGGTCACAATGTTCCATTCCAGGTACAGCTTGCTCATGGGAACAGACACTTGGGGAGACAGAAACCTTGGGCTAGCCAGAGGAAGCAGTTACAATGTTACACACTAGGTGTAGCCTGCTCAGCCTGCTCTTGGGAGCAGAAACTTAGGGAAGCAGAGACCTTGAAGAATGAAACTTAGAGAAATGAAACTTAGAGAAACGAAACTGAAGGATGGTGGCTTTCTAAAAGTCGTGTTCTCAGTTCCAGGAACCTAACAGAAACTAAACTAGAAATGCACTCCTACCTTCCTAATCATCAATATCACATGAGCCATAATCTCAAAATATGCTTGACAACAGCTTTTTTTCCAACCTCTTCTCATGAGTGGGTAAGTCCTAACTTAGAGTCTAGTTTCAAATACCGAACCTGATTCCAGATTCTGTTTCCATTTTGGTACCCCACTTTATTCTGCATTGCCCTTCATGAGCCAACCCACTGGCTTTCTCATCCTGTTGTGGACTGTGCCTAGCAGGCATGTGGCTTAAGCCCCACTTGATGCTTTGCATTTTAATTCATTCGGGGTCCCAGAAATCTTGATCTTGTTTTGAAAATTATTTAAAAATTTTCTTTTTATATTTTATTACTAACATTCATGTGCCTGAAGCAAAGTAAGAGGAATCTCAGAGTGTAAACTTCTAGTTTGGCTTTGACTAGAAGTATAAGCTGAACTGGGGAAGAAAAGCCTTATCATTGTTCATACTCTCAATACTGTATGGAAAAGACACTATTTGGTATGAGAGCTATATTAGTCCATTTCTGTTGCTTATAACAAAATACTCAGAACTAGGTGATTTATGAGAAAAAAATTTATTGCTTACAGGTTTGGAGGCTAGGAAGTCCAAAGTCCAGGGAACACATCTGGTGAGGGTATTGGTGGTGGTGACAGTGTTGCAGGGTAGCATATTGTGAAATGGCAGAGCAGAAAGAGCAAGAGAGACTCTACTTTCTCTTTTAAAGCCCTCAGAACCATGCCCCTGACCACTATTTTTAAACCATTCACTGCTGCATGGTCCTACAGTCTAATCACTTCTTCCAAGATTTCCCACCCTTTTAACAGTCACAGTGAGGGCCAAGTTTCTAATATATAAAATCTGGGGACATAATCCAAGCTTCAGTGAGTTTTGCGGGGACATAATTCCGTCCACTGCAAGAGGTCTTTGAGTTCCACATCAGATTTTGATTACAGTGGCCAGATAAAATACAGCAAGGTAAAATTGAATTTCAGATAAACAATTTTAGTATAAGTATGTCTTGCTACTTCATAGAACTTACTTATAACAAAAAAGTTGGCTTTTTTAACTGAAATTAAAATTTAGCTGTGTGTCCTATATTGTTATTTGCTAAATGTTGCAACCCTAAGTTAGACACAATAAAAGATTTCTTATAGTAAGAATATTGGATCATTAGGGTTGTTTATTGTTTCTGGAATATTCAGGTTTTAATCATTTTTTTTGTTTGTTTTGTCTCATTTTGTTTTGTTTTTTATTTTTATTTTCTAATTTTTATTGAATCAGAATTGATTGTACAAATTTTGGGGGTTCAACATTGAGATATGTTGATCAAATCAATATTACTAGCACATATACTGTTATAAATCGTAATTATTATTTACGCCTCTTCTCCAATCCCTTCTCATCCCCCCCAATCACCCTAGATTTCTTTTTAACCTCTGAAAGAATAATGGTTACCCTGTTGATTTGCTGCCTAAATGATCTGTCCAATGCTGAGAGGTGTGATCAGGTCCCCCAATACTATCATAGAGCAGATGCCTCTTCTATCACTTGGAGATGGGCTCCGTGGAGAGAGACATCCTCCTCCTTTCTTTATCTCTGCTGGCGACTCTCCTTGTGTCAACTCACTCCAGTGGCTGACGGACCATCTGTGTGGTGGTTGTCGCATCTAGCCACCTTCGTGGCAGCCATGGTTATCATGGTGGCTGTGGTGAGCCACCCACATGGAGGAGGGGTTTGGCATGCTTCTTGGTGCTGGCAGTGTGCCTGGTTGTGGAGAGTTTCTTATCCCAGGCTCCATACCCCAGGTCCTCGAGTGGATCCCAAGGCACTGGCATGGGGTGTGTGGTTGTGGGAGGGGGATCCAGTCCACTTCTCTATGCCCTGGGTCCCCGGGCAGGCCCCAAGGCACTGGCAGGGTAAACCTGGTTGTGGGAGGGGGGTCTGGTCCCCTTCTCCATGCCCCATGTCCCTGGACAGGCCCCGAGGTGCTGTCATTGTGTGCCTGGTTGTAGGAGAGGAGTCCGATCCCCTTTTCCATGCCTCAGGCCCCCGTACAGGACCCTGAAGTGCTGTCACAGTGTGCCTGGTTGTGGGAAGGGGGTCTGGTCTGCTAGCTCTGCGTCCCCAGTGGGAGTGCGGTCCAGTCACCGGCTCTAATCTTCGGGTTCCTGGGCAGGTCCCCAAGGTGCTGGTGGTGTCAGTGATTGTGGGCTGGGTCCTGCCCCTGGCTCCATGCCTCATGTCCCCTGGTGGGTCCCAAGGCGTTTATGGTGTGCCTGGGCTGGAACTAATTTTTTTTCCTTTTCTTATTTCTAACACAGGGAACTTCCTGTGGGAACCAGTACTTAAGCTTTATGGTTGGCCTAAATTGCTGCTTTGCTGCTGTTTCCCTAAGGAAGACTTTTTGTGAAGCTCGGGGTTTAATGGTTGACCTTACAGGTACTTCCGGCTCTGATACTTATTGCACCTGGGTTGTGTAGAAACTCTGATCTGGGCCTGAGTTTTTTCATTAAACTGCACCCCATGCAATTCTGCATTACTGACCAGTTTCCTCTGAGTGGTCCTGTGCTGATTGGGGGGTGGATCAGTTGTCCTTGCTGTGTCCCAGTGGGCCTGTCTCCCCCCCCCCCCCCC
>NW_007726239.1:918848-965658 GCF_000696425.1 Galeopterus variegatus
CCTCCCCCCCCCCCCCCCCCATGCTCCAAACACTTCCCATGAGATGGACCCTGCTCCGGTCCCCTGCATTGACTCACTGGCCTCTGAATAGCTCCCCTTTTTCAGCTGTCCTGGCTCCTCTCTCCTGCGTGGGTCCATGGGAGCCCTATTAGTGGTCTTGCTGTCCTGGGGGCCACCAAAGTCTTCTTCTCTTCTTCCGCCTCCAAGTAACTCCATCTAAAGGTCACAGCTGTGGCTTCTGCCAGCTCCTGCTCCATGTGCTTCAGCATTAAAGTGGCCACAGGCTAAAACACTGAGAGCAGTTTTTTCTTTCTCTCATCATGGTTTCTCCTGTCTTCATGAGTTCTATAGGTCTCTTCTCCGCTTCACCTGAGCTCCAGTGGCCCCAGCTTGGAGATGTTACATTTTTATAGTTGTAAATTCTTTGATTTGTGGGAGAGAGTGATGTTGGGGACTGTCTATTCCACCATCTTGACCAGAACTTCAGGTTTTAATCATTAAACTGTAGGCATTAAGAGACTCAATCCCCTAGGATTGTTGTGAAGATTAGAAGAGATTATGAATGTAAAATATTAAGCATAGTTTTTGGCTCTGAGTGTTGTATTAGTCTGTTTCTGTTGCTTATACCAAATACCTGGAACTGGGTAATTTGTAAAGAAAAAAATATTTATTGCTTACAATTTCAGAGGCTGGGAAGTCCAAAGTCCAGGGAAAACATCTGGTGAGGGCCTTGCTGGTGGTCACAGTGACACAGGGGTCTCACATGGCATAATGTCAGAGCAGGGAGAGAGAAAGCTCCTCATGTGCTTTCCTTTTAAAACCCTCAGAACCATGTCCATGACCATCATTAAACAATTCACTATGGCAGGGTCTTCACAATCTAATCACCTCTTCAAGGCTCTACCTTTCAATTACTATAACAGAATTTCCCAGACTCAACAGTTACAGTGGAGATTAAGCTTCGATGATATTGGGGGACCATCCAATCCACTGCAAATATGGTTTCAGAAAGGAAAAATAATTATTAGTAGATTAAATATTTAATTTATTAAAACTGAAAATAAATACTTCAAGTAAAGGAATAGTAGTAGATCAATATAAACTAATGGCTTTCAGAAAATGTGTGAAATGATTGAACTTTAAAGATGGATGGTTTAAGAAATGAGAGAACCTAAGAAAACCCTCTTATTTGATCCAGTTGGGGAATAGGGAAGAATGGAAAATTTATGGGCTAATCTTTGAATTTGGAAGAGCCAAAGAAAAGACATTTTGACAAGTTTTCTGGGATAATACCATAAAATAAGTTTGCAAAGGGAGGAGAGGTAGATAATAAAAAACATTGAAAGGCAGGCAGAAGAATTTGGATTTAATGTGGTACATAAGAGGAAGCCCTTTTCAAGTTTTAACCAAGGAAGAAAATGATCACATTGGCCCCTGACAAATTAGTCTGTCAAACTTATGCGAGATGAACTGGAGGGTTAGGAAACTTACCAGAGAGATTAGTTATAAGGCTATTGTAGTAATCCAGCAAGGACACAATAAGGACCTAGATTAGTTGGTGGCATGAGGGGTGGGGGGAACAAGAAAATCTGAAAGAAATGTGAAAGGGAGAAATGACAGGAACTGAGGAGGTGAGGAAAGCCAAAGCACGTCAAGAATTCTTAAATGCACAAGTGGAAAAATAGTAATGATGGTGAAAGAAATAAGGAAATTGATGCAACTGGAAAATAAGACTCATTTTCAACAAACTCCAGTGCAGAAACAGAGGCAATTTTTCTTGAAATAATATGAACTTTTTTTCTTTCAGTAACCAACCAATGTTAGATGTATAGCTTTTTGATCCTGGGTAACACTATATTTTCAATTCAGATAATCAAGCACAAGAGACTGTCAAAGCAAACTATGTTGAGCTCTATAAGCCATATATACATTGTCTATGTTTATAAAATCAGAGTATAATAAGATGTAATCGAATATAAGCAGATATAAAAATTTTCAGCAATTCTTTTAGTATTTTCAAAGATTCTTCTTGTATTTATAATGCGTTATTGTGTGCATTAATTAAGTGTTCTATATCAATATAGAAATGCTAAATAATTACATTCTAGGAGATAACGTTTCAAATACACTACCTTTTAGACTTCTTTGTTTTGTTTTATAAAACTTGGTCTTCATTCTTTTATTCATTAAAAACCATTACATATTAAAGTAATTATGCATATGAATAATTTATATTTTTTATACTCAAATATGGTAATTATTTGTAATTTCCAGGTCAGTTTCCACAAAAATTTTATCTCAAAATTTTTTATTTTTATCCCAAAAAGCAGTTATACCACACAGTTATTTAACCAAGATGTAAATTTTGGGGGGAATCTATCTTGTGAAGTAATATATTTGAGAGAATTTTTGGGAGATTGATGCTGTGGGAAGTAAGGAAAAATAATCAGGGAAGTGGCTGAGGAGTAGAAAAACAAAATACTATTGTTTTTAGTTTGAATGCTGTGAATTGAAAATCCACCCAAGCTTACTGAAGCTTAATCCCCACTGAAACTGTTGAGGGTGGGAAATCTTACTATGTAATTGAAAGGTGGGGCCTTGATGAGGTGATCAGACTGTGAGGACCCTGCCTTAGTGAATGGATTAATCTATAGATGGTTTAATGGTGGTTGTGGATGTGGTTCTGATGGCTTTAAAAGGAGAGCATGTGAGGAGCTCTTGTTCTTCTAGGTCCTCCATCCACCATGTGAGACCTTGTGTTGCTGTGTGGAGTTGCCACCAACAAGGCCCTCACCAGACGTGTTCCTAGGATGTTGGACTTCCCAGCCTCCAAAACTGTAAGGAGTAAACGTTTTTTCTTTATAAATTACCCAGTTTCAGGCATTTCTGTTATAAGCAACAGAAACAGACATACACAGACTATATGTTTTGTATGAATGATGACCTTGCTTAATTTGAAGCATATATTTGTAGCAGATTTTTGATATACATTACAGATATCTTTTGTATTTCTACATGTATTATATCTAAATCATCTCAAAGAAATTGATTATTTTTGTGAGTAGGAAAAATAAATATTACTTTTCATATCAGGAAAAGTACAATAAAAATTGTGCATATTCTTATGACTAGTGTGTAGCATAAATAAATACAGATCTTCTAACTTTTCCTATTATTGTAATACTCATAAGAAAAAGAGAGTAATCAATAAATGTTGGTCAACTCTAGGAAAGAAGCAGCAGAGGTGTTACTAATTCCCCTTTGGCACTATTAAATAGCTGTTCCCACGTGCAACACTCCCATCCCAGAAGTACCTAGAATGGTTTACTGCTCTCTAGGGATTACATCATGCCTCTTCCCCAAGGAAGCCCATTCTGACATCCAAGAAATAATCATCGCTAGGCTGCTTTTCAACCTGTCACAGGCATTTTCTATTTTTCTTCTAGAAATTAAAGATAAAGTTGAAAGCAAATAACTTTTTCAAAATATGTATATTATATTTGGCTAAAAAAGCAAATTATAAATACACCGTGTTCAGTATATAAAAATTCAAGATTAACAGAACTGTTATGAAAATGTAAATTTATCTAACCAGTTTTTTTATACTTTTCATTTATATTTATAAATACACTAATTCATATTATTTATTCTTCATAGATCATATGAAGAATAGAATACCAGGTGATGAGGGCTCCATCTGTGTTCTGCTGTAGAGATTTTAACAGTGCATGCTTTCTTTTCTCCTTACCTCCTTTCTCCTTTTCCTTTATTCTCTTCCTCCTCTTCCTCCTCTTTTTCTTTCATCTCCTACCGTTTCTATCAACATTTTATGATGATATAATCTATGGAGTAGTGTATTACAGCTGTGCTGGCTGGTTACTGGTTATTTTCTAGCCATAACTGCTATACAAATATATTTGTTTCTCTTTTGATAAGCTTGTGTACTAAAGCTTTCAACTCGCAGGAATATAACAATTTTGTTCTAATTTTCTAATATATATGAAAGGAAAATGTTGGTTTTTATTCATGCTCTACTTTATTTGTGATGCCATCTCACTGAATTTTGAAGGTTGGATGTTCAGGGAGGAGCAGAAAAAATATATTGTTTTGAATGGAGTATTCTGTTTTTGAATTAATGATGACCTCTGTTGCTTGTGAAGCATATTTTTCTATGGCAGGTCTTTTGATTCTCTCTCTGACAGACTGCTGTATAACATGTTTAATGAACATAACATAGTATGTAGTAAGTATTCCTGACAGTTCTGAATAAATATTCATCATACTAAAAAAGGCAATGACTTACTCTATTCCCTTCATCATTAAAGGATCCTGTACTCTTAATTCATTGTCCTATGATTACAATGAACACCAGGATTTTTTGATGGAATGTATGACTTGTGTTTTTATTTACTGTCTCTAAAATAAACTTATTTGATGTCCTCAGGTGATTAACACTATTTAAGAACAGACTTATTATGTAAAGTCAAATAACAAAAGAAGTAAAAAAGTCAGACAGCCAAACACATATTTTATACATCCCAGTTAGTTTATGCAATTTAGATCTGGATGAACGGTTCTATTTTTACACTTTTATTCAGTATATTTAAAATGTTCAAGACCTTCCTTAAAGTCTTTCAAACTATAACATGGACACAGGCAAAGATATAAGGTTTAATCTAAGAACATTTTGGTAACTTTGAACTACTTAGCACTCACTCAATTTAAAGACTAAGTTAAATAATGTTGCAAGTTTTTTCAAATGAATAAAAGCACAAAAAATTAAAATATTTAGATTATTCTATATTTTTATAAGGGAGATAATCTTGACTAAATTAAAAATAAACAAGAAAATAGAAATAAGGCTATAAGGTGAGCTATTAGTAACATCTTTGGAAATAATGACTTTTTTTCCCATTTGTAATTACAGTTTGCATGTAGATTCAGGGTGAACTTGTCACCTCCTTTTCAGTTAAAATAATTTCTAGGTGAAGAGAGAAACTAAATACTATTGTAAGATAATACGATACTTTAGAATGCTATGTTTTAAAGATATATCGGTCAAAGTAAAACTAAATGGAATTTTACTAATGTAATTTTGAAACACGGGTATAAACATTCACCTGCCAATGATAAAAAAGTTCTTGACCTTCACTTCTACCTTAACAATGGAAACACAACTTTGATGCAACTTTGAATGAAATCAATCTTTTCAAATGTTCAAAAAAAAAAAACCCCATGTTTTGAATAGAAAATTCTGCCCCTGACAACAGTATTTAATTTCTCTAGGGTCAGTATAAGAGCTGGCTACCATGCAGAGAATATTTGGCTACAGGTAATTAAAAGAGTCAGATGTGTTCATGTCCAGGGCCATGTGAACTCTTCAGAAGCAG
Organism: Galeopterus variegatus; assembly: GCF_000696425.1. Taxonomy (NCBI): domain Eukaryota; kingdom Metazoa; phylum Chordata; class Mammalia; order Dermoptera; family Cynocephalidae; genus Galeopterus; species Galeopterus variegatus. The sequence continues at coordinate 924,239 of NW_007726239.1, forward strand.
AGAAAAATGAGTATAGAATAGTAATGATAATAATAGATAACATTTGTTGAACATTTTCTGTTTTCCAAGTACTACTTTGCATAATTTTTCATGTATTTTCTCAAGGAATTCTCACAACAACCTTATGATGAAAATAGCATTAGTTTTTATATTTTATGAATGAGAAAATTGGGACACATAGAAGTTATGTAACCTGTACAAGGTCAAACAGTGTGGCTCCAAACAATTTGATCTCAGAATTTACAGGGTTTTTTGTTGCTGTTGTTGTTTTTCTGACCAGTAAGGGGATGGCAACCCTCAACACAGTGTGGTCTGCACCAGGCTCAGCCAGTGAGCGCACCGGCCATCCCTATATAGGATCCGAACCTGCAGCCTCGGCGCTACCAGCACCACACTCTCTGAGTAAGCCATGGGGCCAGCCCAGAATTTACAGTTTTAATCACCATGCTACACCCATACCAGGATTGATGATTTAGGGTAAGTGTAAAGATTAAGATTTAAAAATTGTCAGATATCAACAAATACTATATATATTTGGCAGAATTAACTTACGTTTTCATTTATGTTAGCTGAGGTCTTTGTATTTCTAAAAAGCCAGTTCCCACATGAAAGTCATTCCATATTGAAAAACTAAGCACAGCGCCATCAGAAAAAGCCAACAGACTAGCAATGAGTATTAGAAATAGGTCATTTTTCCCCCTTTTGGCCTTTGTTTTTCACATGAAAATTAAAGATTCATTAATTCATTCTACTAAAAGCTTTTAAATCTACTTGGTACTTACAACGTATATTGATTCTTAGGATAAAAATATGGGGTCCTGCCTCAAGAAATGTACAGTGTGGCTGAGAAGACAGATACATAACCAAGCATTCATAAAAATATATTACTAAGGGCTACTTTAGTGAAAGTAGTGGAAGCCATGGGAACAAAGAGGAGTGTGAGGTAAGCAGGGAGGTGGGAACTGGACCTGGAAATGCAGCTTCCACGTTGCTTAATTCTAGGCGTGATTGTTTGCAACAGAGTCTATTAGAGAGAGCATCACCTGCCTGCAACCATATGCAGTGCTCTGAGTTGTTAATGAAAAACTGCAAGTAAAAGAAAATGCTTTGTAAATAGTAATGTACTATAAAAATACAAAATATTGTTATTGTTGTTGTTGCTGTTACTGTTATTAAATTAGTATTAATAAATGATACAGCCAGATCCATTGACTGCTTGGAAAGTGCTGCTTTGTTAGCCTTGAGGAGGCAATGGAAGACAGCAGAGCAGACACCATGGATTAGTGACATATTATTAACTTTGAAAATTACACAAGAAAACCTTTGTCATTCCCCATAACCACAATCACTATATGTACTTATTTGATATTAACTAATCCATTTTATTTCCCTATTTTGAGGAATCTTAGTCTTAGGTGGACAAGGCACTGATTGTTCAGATTTTGTCTTCAGCATAGATTCTCATATCTTCACAAGGATATTATACAAATTGTGTATTTTTTTTTCATGTGTAGAAAGTCCATGGAATTTCAGGTAGTGTTTTTCAAATGGAATAAATTTTAGAAAATGTACTTCTGATATATTTTAATATTTTTGCCTTTAGATTATATAAAATTAGTATTTTCTTCTCATTTTTGTGTATATTTTTCTTGATTTCAGTTTAAACATAATAATTTTTTAACCTATAAAAAACTTAATTTACTTGAAAACGCTCTGAACGGTTCAATGTGCTACTTTTTGCAAAAAGAGGATTAAAAAATTCTGATAAAATTGTTTTCATCTGTGGACATTTTCTAAATTTAACTTTTGGTAAATATTAATATCAACAGCTGGAAAGACTTGTAGTAATTCATAGGGGTAATTTTTCAAAGCACTGGTTAGAGTTTGAAGCCACACTCTTCCCATTGATTTTAATAGAAATCATATTTCTAAAATCTAAGCAAATGATTTGTGAATGAGGGGATTATAGTTTGTAAACTGAGATTTAAGTACCGATATTTAGGTAACAATAAATTGACTGCAAACTTTATTTATTTTACTTTACACCACTTAAGTGCAATTCTTAGAAAACAAACAACTAGCTGCATCTACAGTTAAAGAATCTATTCATTTTTTACATAAATGTTTCCCTTAGTTTGAGATTATTTTCCATCCTAATTACTCTTGTGTTCTCCATGAAATTACTGGATGGTTTGTGTCAGCATCCTTAATATCTAGAATGATGCCTAGTACATAAGAGACTCTCAAGATAATTTTGAACTAATTAATAAATAAACTATTGTGCTTCCCCCTTCCCTTTTTTTGTTCAGCTAAAAATTCAAGCACGTAAGTAACCATAAAAACAAATAAATTCAAACGAATCATAAAGATTAAGTGTGCACATTTGGAGCAGGCATTGGACATGAACAAAGTCACATTTGGAACAGATAGGTTAATATATCTATGAGAAATAGTACGTATTAACCCATAGACTTCTAATCAACCCTATAATAACTCCTCTTTATATTCCTATTTGAGTGCGTATTGGGCTCAAAATCTTATCATCGAGAGATTGCATCATCCGATAGGTAATAAATGATGGAATTCCAGAGTTTGATTTGACAGCTGTGATGGAGTTTGCAAGGGCTTGCAGAGATAGCATGAGCTGTAAAGTCACACAGACCCAGTGTCCCCTCACTAGGCTTGTAACTGTCAGCAAGTCACTTGGCTCACTAAGCCTAAATTTTCTCACCTGTGAAGTGGGTGTGGTAATTTATTTGCAAGCTTCTTGTGAGGTATAGAAATAATACATGCAAGCTGTCAGGCAGAGTACTTTAGTAAACACTTCCAGAGTGGACAAATCAATCTCTTGACCACTTGTAGTTTAAACCAGTAGTAGGCACTTGTCCAGCATCCTTGCAGAGTGCCAAAGATTCCTATTTTCTCATCACTTGAGTGAAATAAGCTATGTTATCTCAGACAAAACTAGAATAATCTGACCTAGAATAAACTAAGACAAATTATTCAATCGACAACTTGCCCTTGTTAATTACAACTGCCATTTTACCCCCACAAATTGTTTTAGCTAAATTACTAAAGAACAGAGATCCACAACATCTTGACAAAATTAATAATTTAGAGAAATCGGGATGGTCAGAAACTGAATAAAGTAACTATCTGGTAATATTTCTCCTTTGAAAAGTCATGCTAAACTGCAGCAAATAAAAAATACGTATTTGTATCATTATATGTGTTGGCTATTACTGTTTTAGTGACATTATTTTACAATTTTTATCTGTATATGTAGTAGCTATTTTGTTGCTATAATTATTTTTAAACCCTCTCTAGTTCTCAGATTTTTTGTGTGTAAAATAAAGACACACATACCACATTTGCTTGAAATCTTGGGCTAGACCTAGGAATCTTCTGAGATGTTTCAGCTCTAACATCCATGAGTACATAAATTGGCAAACAATAAAGTTTGAGTGTCTAAGCCTCCGCTTGAATAAAATATAGTAAATTATTTCATTTCCTTTTGGACTATTGTTAACACTTTACTTTTTGCTTTTAGCTCAGAATTTGGTAGTATTTCTGAGGTGCAAATGCTAAGTGCTACTCACATGCATTAATAACATCCTCAGTTTCTCTCTCTCTCTCTCTCCCCTTTCCTCTAGCTGTAGCTAAGACACACAGATCAGGGTTTTATGATGTGACTATTAGAATTTTCCTTCTGAATCTATCAGGAAGAAATGTTTGTTTGTTTGTTTGTTTGTTTGTTTTTTTTTTTTTGCTCGCCAGTTCTTAACATTTTGCTCATTTTTAGGGATTTTTTTCCAACATTTGAGCAACAGCTCTTCTTTAAACAAACTTCATTCTCATAAATTATTTTACATTGGGAAAATTAAAATAGCTTACGTGTGATCTCTTTCTTCATACTGATTAGAAACTTTGCTCAGTGTCTCCAGGTTTCTATTTCTAGTTTGTGATCAGATAAGAATCTGTCTGTGTTATGCCCATTTCACTCAGGTAATCTGATAGTCTGAAACTTCTGTGTTAAAATTACAAAATGCATCTTGCTGTAGGTTTTTAAATTTTCCTTTTTTTTTTCCTGTTTCTATTTATAATAAATTCAACCTTTTAAAATGAAATATTAAATAAGATGTTCTGGTGTATAGAAAAGTTTTTCAGTGTTGTGGCAATATGCTTCATGAAGTAAAAATTAAAATCCTCATTTGCATTAAGGTTTGTAACTTATTGTGTCAAGGGTCAAATTGTGATTTAACGAATGGCCTAGATCAGTGTTTAATTTATTCCCATTGCTTAGAGAAATAGTATGTTTCTTCTCTCTATAAAATATTGAGTCTAGAAAACATGTAAAAAAGACATCTATTTGCAAATACAGTTACAATCAAGGGTAAAATGTGTCAAAATTTGGAGCAAAAGCGAAGGTATGAATAGCAGTATCATTTTATGGCCTAATACCAAAAGCTACTCTACCTCATAAAATTCAATTCAGAGGTCAATGACCTAGATATTCGACAAGGATATGGGACATATGATGAGAGATATATGCCAAAAAAAAAAAAAGAATGAAAATTTGGATATGAGTTTTTAATATATGTGAGTTATGAGAGAAAAAGTCATATAGTTTAATTTTAACATATCATTAAATTTGCAAACATAATATGCGTTTGTTAATAGCCCTATCTTTTTTTGGATGTTGAAGATATGTCTACTCATTTTGTGTTATGTGAAAATATATCTTAAATAAAAGTTTATTTATTTGAAAAGTAATTTGCTTATTGTTTTTATTTTATAAAAGTTTTAAACATCAAACTTTACATTTTGTATTTATAGCAGCAAAATAAAGTCAACCTACAGAAATTATTTTGAAAGCAAAATAAGTTTAGTTTTCCATTTAAAAAGTTGTCTCAAAAGCTTTGAAGAGGGCATACATCCTGATCATTTAAAACAGTCATAAGTAGCAACAGTATTTCCTTTATGCTTAACAGCTCAGATATTTTAGAGGCCTGAGAAGCAATTTCTAGGTGAGTAGTAATCGTCGGCCTAATAAAGGTGGATTGCTGTAAGCCTCTTTCCTCCCGTTTCCCTTCTTTGTGACCTTTATGCATCTACTCTTTGCATGCTCTTCCTACCCTCTACTATAAAATTGTCCATCCATTTCTCACACTCATTTGTATGATTTTCCTTAATGACCAAATGTGTCATGCTATTCCACAGTCTCTTCATTCAGCTGAATCTGCTGAAAATTTCTCACTTCATTTCCTTTGCCATTTTATATCGTCTTTCCCCTTCTTTTGTTTCCTGAATTCCTAGAATTTATTTGTATCTAACAAATTAACCTAAATAAATATCTCACATTCTTTATGGCAAGACAACATGCTTTCTTTCCTTTATCTGAGTTAATGTGAACCTTAATAAGATCTTTCTTTACAATGGAACAAAATCACAAACTAAATTCAAGTCTTTAAAGAATATTAACACACACACAAACACACACACAATCTTGTTCCACACATGCTTTGCATCACAGAATTTTTTTTAAAAATTGGTATCGAGTGTTATAAGTAAACATTTTGAATTTCCTGATCTTTTCGTTTCTTATTGCAAACCAAATCCTTTAAGCTAAACCAGTAACTATAAAACAATTTAGTGAAAATACAGCTTCTTTTATAGGCACGGTATTTAAAAAAAGAAAAACATGAAACATTAATTTATAATATGATAGTTAGGATATATGGGTATGTTGTTTTACTTTATGATGCTTACTAAACACCATTTTGACTATTAGCAAGAGATATATTCAATGTTATGCTATCGCTACCTCAAGCATTGATTAAACTTTCTGCTGTTCATGAAGGCTGACAGGGATTCAAAGAGAGGAAATGTAAAACTTGAAAGTACAGCAAAATAGTGACATTTCACTCTATAAAGCTGTCAATATTTTAATCATGCATGTAAATCATTTTTATCAGTTCAATTCTATATCTTAATTTGTTTACCAAGGAAAGTACTCAGCTGCATGAATTTTACTAAATAACAATAATATTAATTATTATCTATTTCAAGGTCCTTGTGAGCAATACACATTTTTTTTTTCATATTGGTCCCCAAAATCTCTACCACCCTTTCAATAGATTCTTAAGGTGTATTTTTCATTTTCCTGCAGTGAATAACCTACCATTCATTATTTTGTTATTTAAAATCTTTACTTTCTCAGCCTAAGTGATGTCTTTGTCAATGATAACATTGTATTCATTTACAGTGATGATTGATACGGTAATAGATAAAGTGTGATTGAAAGCAACCTTTGTCAATAAGGAGGCCAAATACTCAAACTGTGCATTGGTCTGAATTTGCTCATTATTGGAGACCTTTCATAGTCATATTGACTCGCTGTCCAAATGTTGTTACTTACCTGATGTTTCCATTGTTTAAATGGTATAGACATTGGTATTGAACATAGCATCTCCCAATATTTCTCCTAAAACACACATGGCTGAATTATGCAACATTCAGCTATGTTTTAAAAGTGTACATAACTGAAATTTTGAGTTAAAAAAGAGATATTTAAGTTTATAAGAAGAAAAAAATCAGAAAAAAACTACAAGTACTGTGTTTTCATACTTAGTCCACTACATTCTTAATATTTATTAAAGTCCACTTCTACTTCTATTAGCAAAAAGGTATAAAAATATTTGAACAGCAAATATTTCATTATTACCCAAGTATTTGATTTGTTACATTTGTCTTTGGAAGAGCTGTAGAAAATAGTTTGCTACAAATTTCATAACATTTTAATGAATACAGACAGTTAGATATACATTCAAGACTGTAAAATCGCCCCTTAAAGATCACCTTTATGAAAGACTCCTTGATTCACTCAGAAAGGCTTATTTTCTCTTTCCTCTGGGCACCATACTGCTATCAGAATGAAGATAATCTTCATTTTTCCCTGTAGGTCTATGGACTGGTTGAGGACATTTTTCCTTGTTCGTGCTTTATTTCCCAGTGCTTTCTAATGTGCCTGGTACTTAGTGGGTGATCCATACATGTTTATTGATTTGAAGAATACGAGCAATTCAGGGAACCAAAAAAAAAGATGACTGGATTACTATTGCGTTCTTCTAACACAACATGGACAGAGACTTTTCTGAATTTTCTGAAAATCCAGAAATGATGCACCTACAAGTCCTTGACTGTCCTGCTGCAGAAAAAGATAATAACATAAAATTACATTTTTCTATTACCTACCGACAGATGTGACCATCTATGCTCTCAAATGTTATTATTCTTACTTTTTAAAATTAATCTCTTTCACTTTATCCCAAATCATCTCTTTCTATTGCATAGCATACTTCCTACTTCCATGTTCATTAATAGACTTAGCATTTAGTTTTTCAGGGAATGATCTGAATTGCTTCCTTCTTTTTCTTCCTTTTGGCTGAGTTGATTGAATGTCATTGTCACTTAAATAAACCTTCTCCACTGCCCCCATGTATATCAATACCTCACTTGCAATGCCTTTCGTATCAGTCCTTGTTTTCCACTTCTGTTGCTGTCTTTCTAGTCCAGGCCCTGATAACTAGTATAACTGGCTCACTAACTAGACACTGGACCCTAGTATCTCTCCTCATCTACACTCATTTCACCCTGCCGCCTGCTTGCGATCATGTTACTCCAGGGCTGCCATTTGCTTACAAAGTGAAATTCAAACTCACTATCCTAGCATTCATGTCATCCCTCGTTTTGATCCCAACCTATAATTTTAACTTCATCTCTCCTGTCTGTTCTACATGAACTCAACCTACACACTACATCTAGCACACGTTGCTCTTTTCTGTCCCCAGGCTTATACTGTTACATGCCCTTGTCTAAAATAATTTTATTTACCCATTTTAACCAGGCTAAACCCAGCACATCTTTCAGATAACAATTTTTTTTCACAAACGTTTCCTGATTCTCTAAGATAAAAGCAATCATTCAGGTTAGCTTCCAGGTGAAGGGTAGCACAATACACCTCCCTATACCCTTCCTCATTTTGACCCCAAGTAAAAATGTTATATTCATCCTTAGGTCTTCCATATGGAGCAGCAGCTGGGCCAGCTTCATGGGCCTGCAGCCTCTGAGGTCACACAGAGCTACGCTCTTGGAAGGGCCCTGGGCTTTGTTTAACGCTCTGCTGTCTTTATCTTGAAATTATTAAATTTTGGACAGGGGTCCCTAAAATTACCTGTTGCACTGGGTCCTGCAAACTATCTAGCCAGTCTTACTTAACAGTATATTTTGCACTAGGTACTTACTCATTACATATCTGTTTAACGGACCGTTGGCCAGTTTCTGAACTCCTTTCTCTCCTCCTTTGAAATAAAAACCAGGTAAAAACCTGAAGCATAACACAGCTGATGCCTTTAATTTTATAACCTTGCAATAAGGCTTGACAAATCAATATTTCAATGAAATATTTTGGAGAGATTAGTATTTACTCTTATCCCAGTGTGTTGTCATAAATGAAAAAAAAAAAAAAAGTTGGCAACGTTTCATAGAGATTGGACTAGGTTTTGTAATGCTTACTTAAAAAATGAATTTATTATTATCCTAACATTTAGAAAAAAGCTGACTTGAGATTTTCATATTTAATGCTGAAATAGATATAATTCGTATATTTCACCTCAACCTTTCATAAAATGTTTGCAATGATTAAGTTAATTAGAAAAATTAACAATGACATATTCATCAGATACTATAATTCACTACACAGTCAACTCAGTTATATTGGCTAATTTATAAGACTTCTTGAGGCTGGGGTAATATTTGGAAGTACACTTGTACAGTTATTGTTTGGAAAACAGCAATGAAATGAGTTTCTGTAGGGTTTTATAATTAGAGGGAAGGCCGACAACCCTTAGATTCCATCTTGAGTGGCCCATCATGTACAGTATTTTAAATCTTTCTAGCAAGAATTTTTCTCTCTGAGTTATTTTGAGTGATGTTGATCTAGAAATATTTCCAGACTATTCAGTTTACATTGAGTACATACTCAAGGCTAAATTCTCCCTGTCCAAGATTCACAATAGAAAAGATCCTTCAAGGACACTGCATGTTTTTTTCTGCATACAAAATGCTTCAACTCTGTATGATATTGTTAGGGGCCCAGGCACAGAAGAGAAATTTAAACAGCAATGTGCATGTAGCAATATCTTTCTCTTCTTTTTTTAAGAGTTATATAATTATATTTTATAATCCAATTTTCTTTATTCTATGTCTTACTATTCAAGTAGCTACAAAAATATAATAAGTAAAAGTGACTCTTACTTAGCTCCCATGATAGTTAATTTCTAAGGCTCAGAAGACATGACTTAGAGAAATATTATATGTTTTAAGCCATGGACAATTTTTGCTCACAAAATATTAGGTAAATATATACTGACCCAAAAACTTTGGTAAGCAAATGATGAATTTTAAATTCCTTAAGATTCAAAACTTCTGTATGTCTGAAAGCTTTAAATTAACTACCTTATATTCATATTCCCTTCTATGCATAATATTTGGAATTTCCAAGTAAGCAATAACAATAAATTTCATTAAATAGTAATAATTCCAATATATACCAGTACAATGTTATATTTTTGTATTTTAAAAATTTATTTGTATGGGTAAGTTCGATATTTCCAAGGCTATTACCAATCCTCTTATATCCTTTCTCATAATGAAACATAGGAACTTATTTGGAAAGGGGCCATGATTTTTACATTAATAATAAATAATGTTTTAAAATTACTGCAGCAAATACCAAGAATAACCCTGATTCAAGGCTTTAGCATTACAGGAGTTCAGTATTATTTATGCATATTATTGTGCCTGGCCTGAAAATACATTGTAAGTAAGTGTCAGAAAGAGATCGATATATATGTAGAGGTACATAACACACAGTGTGGCAAGTTTTAAACAACATATAAATCCCACGGAGTGATAGCCCAGATGACAGACTCTCTAATAATTTTCAATACCTTAAATATATGAGATTTTTATAAATATTTTCTGGAAGTCTAGTGAATTAAGGAGATTATGGTTTAATAATTTCAATGGAAAAACTGGTGAATCAAAACAATAGATTTTAAATAGAACATATATTTGAAAAGAGCCAAGATTATCTTTTAAAACATATGAAAATTCAAGAGTTTAGAGTGGAAAGAGAGGAAGATTAATAAATAAGAATATATTTAAGGACAAATAAAATAACATAATCTTGCTTTTATTTGAGATCTATATCCTAAGCCTAAGATGTGACACGATGTGATTGGATTTATATTTAAGATCCTTTAATTGAGTTTCTTTTAATATGTTTTTGATATTTTCTGAACAGAAGAGAATTTTGAATTTTCCAGCTGAAGAGGACAGGGTATTCTGGGAAGTGTAGAGGGAGGAGATGACCTCTGACAAAACTATCACAATCATTGAACTCACTAGCCAAAAATACTTACCAATAAATTCTAGAAATAACTTATCCTCTAAGGGTTAATTAATCAGTTCTCTAAGTTGCATTTTCAGTAAGCATTTATAAATATCTAACTGGAAACTGTCTAAGTGATCCAACTCCACCTGTATTCTAGTAATGATTGCTAATATCTCTTCTTGATGGCACATGACTTGAGTAATTCTCTAAACATATCTCATCTATTTAGTGCTGCCCAATGTATAATGGCATGTAGATATAAATACTAATGGAGAAAGTGCACTGCCTTAGGGAACACCCCTCATGACAAGTAACTAATTGCTTTATGTACATTAGTACCAAGTGAAGCGTTTTACATCTACTGAAAGGCACCAGCACCCTCTACTTTATAATTTACCAAAATGTCATGTCCCCTCCTGAAAGACAGGATTACAAGATTTTTTTAAAGCATCTGACTAACTCCTCTCAATTCACTACTCCCTGCAAGCTGGGTTGAGAGTCATTCTAAGTGAGAGAATGTCTGATATTATGTCCCAAATCACTCATGGTTGGGTAATTTTATTTCACTGAGTACCTAACCTTTTATTTTATATATAGAGAGATAGATAGATATAGTTAAATATATCTATATAGAGATAAACAGATTTATATATAGATAGATAAATATATAGATAGATAGATAAATAGATATATACTATATTATCAACACATCTATCTCCCAACCATGGACTTTATTCTTGAATAAATTAAGATATGAAAAAGACCATTTGGATTTAATTTATATGGAATCAAAAGTATCAAAACATTACTCTCTCATTCTACAAGAAATTGCCAGTCGTACAAAAAGAAAATGAAGGAAATACAACCAAACACACACACACACGCACATATCCACACTCACACACACACCTTCTCTGAAAACAAAACTGAAAAATATGTTTTGGAAAAAAGTAAACCTTAAGCATTAGTGACATTTCTAACATGGCACAGAGTATTACATTTTGACGTATGTGTCTTTAATGTGTGTACTTGGTGAGGATACACCATTGTCATACGCAGTTAATATGCATGATGTGAAGTGCTGGATTGCTTAGTTTGATGAATTGAAGTTTCCTGTCATGAAACTCAAAGATTTCAATGAGAGTTTGCTACTGCTGTCACCAAAGGGGTTCTAATGATGATGATCTAATATTAATAAATACAATTGCACAGGAAGGCAAGTTAGAGCAAGTCTTTCCTAATCTTTCTTTCTACTGTTATTTCTACTCTTTCATCATGTATTTTCACCTCTCTCAAATTTGAAAGTAGCTCTGCCTGTAAACATAAGCTGTATTTCAGTTAAAGAATAGGCAATTTATTTCAACCTCTCAGCACTGCATTTGTGCATTTTCTCATTTTGTGGTATTTCTTCTTTGTGAGAAAGAAAATCAGAATGTATCCCCTTTGCACATAGCACAGATGTCTCCCTATACTGAACAAAAGTGTTATGTTGTGCATCAGAGAAGAAAAAACTGGGATATAAGGAAAAATGTAAAGAAGGAATTCCCTATATTACTGAAAAAACTTTGTGTTTGCATTGTAAGATGAATATATTAGGTTAAATGGCAGGTATTGTCCATCTAGCTTTGGCGTCTGTGGACAAGTGGTAGGGGATTTATGACATAGGGGAACAGAGCAGTATTCAAATAGGGAGGTGCTATTTCACACAGGACCAACATGACAGAGGCCGACACACTAGATTTGGAGTTGGCCACATCTCAGTTTGAACCCTAGTTCCCCACTATGATCATGGATGAGCTCAATCTTTCCACAACTTTTCTTATGGGGCTGTTGTGAGAATTATAGAAAATAATGCACCTAAGATTCTGGGCATAGAGCAGGTAAAGGACTGTACTGATGAATAAGCTAACTATACTGATTTAACCACCACATATTCTACACAATCATTGAAAATTAACATTATACCCCACATGTATGTATAATTAAAAAACAAAAAACAAAAAGAAACATTCATGCTCCGCTGTGGTAAATAAAGGGGACAAGGTTAGAGGTGCAGCCTCTTTAATAATGTAGAAATAAATGTCACGTGTACAGGAAAAAATAAATAGTAGCTATTTGTCTTTTTCTTGTAATTATTGACTATCATAAAAATAGGCTTTCGTTACACATTTCATGTTGCTTATCTGATTTGTTGAACTGAATATCAGATTGATAAACACAAAATCCAGCTTTATCTATTTCAGGAAGCAGTCTTTAGTTACACCAGAAGGGATTCTTTGAATTCAAGATATTACCCCAAAAGTTTCATTGAGGTAAATTCAATTTTCTGTATAAAAATAAATACATCATTTATTAAGAATTAACATAATTATTGAAATAGATTAAGTTGTAAGTTATTTACAAACATTATCTAATGTATTTTTTGTTCTGTATTCTGTATTAATTGCCATTTAGTATTATTTTTCTTCTTGAAAAAAATTGAGCGCTGATGTTTTTCCTGTTTAATTATTTTATGCAAGCTACACATTTGTTACATTTATTTACATATGTGCACTGTGAAAATTTGTTGGACACTTCTTTTATTCTACTTTGATAGTTTTGCAAAATAGAATCTGTATATGATGAAAATTCACTGATTCATTTTGTAAAAGAGAAATAAGGAAATGAAATATTATTAATATTATTTTATACCATCAAGTCTTAAAATTTTGCCATTAACCATCCAGTCACCATCAGAATTAAGTGAGCAATTATTTATTAGGTACCCATAGTATATAAAGTAAGTTTTGAAATTTCTAACTTATTCTCACCTCTCAGACTAGAAACGGCTCTTGTTATTTAAAATTATCATAAGATTGATTTTTATTTAAGTGGGAAAAAATGTGCCTTTTATTATATTTGGGTTGTCTTAATTTTGAGAATATAGTTGTTTGCATTTTAAGTTTGGACAATAAGCGGGCGATTGTTAGAAATTTGTTTAGTCTTCTTTTTTCTTCCAAGTTATTATAATTATCTATTTTCTTTGGTTCTCCTACTAAGTAATAAGCTCCTTGCTCATAGGGCATGTCTTTTTCTCTATGGATTTATGTTCTCAAGAGGCAGCAAGTCCATTGTCCAGGAGAATCCAATTGCTGTTCTCCAATGTCCTATAGCATCAGATGAATATAAGCTTAGGTCACTTTATGTCTTGTTTTTCTTTCCTGAAATTATATAATTTCCTGATTATTACCCCAAAAGGAACTTTTTGCAAAAAATATATGCACAAGTACTAGCAAGTATCTATAATAAGGAGCGATGAGAAAGGGCATCCTGTCTCGAAGATGTCCCAACTAAGATTAGCTTTGAAGGCCAGACTGATTCTAAAGAGCTTTAAAGGAAGTCTCAGGTTAAAATACTCACTTGGCTGATCTGAGGAGGAGGGCTCTCCCATTCTTTCTCTACTCCTTTACTTTCATATACATCCTGGATTGTCTAATCATTGCTGTGGACAGAAAGACCACAGCAAAAGCATTTGTTTATATGTGGGCTTTGATGAGTATGCAGAGGACTAATTTTATTTATTTATTTATTAGACTGAGAGGAGTTGCCATGAATGCAAAATCCAAAGAAAGCTCCTGCAGACAAATTGTGGGCCTTTGAAATTTCCAGGTATCATTTTTGGAGACCTCTATTAAAATGAGAACAGGTTCTCTTATCTGAGATGAGCAATGTTCCTTCTCAGATTTTAAACTGTAGTCTTTCATTCATTTATTCAACAATCATTAATGATTATAAGGTAAGCAGTACATCAAGAGGGGAGGAAAAGTGGTGGACTAACGGGTACAAGATTATGTTATCTACTCTAAGTGAATCACTGTGCAGTATATGCACATACTGAAATGACATGCCCTGCCACACAAATATGTACAAGTAAGTGTTAAAATATTTTAAATAAAAATTTTTAAATAAAGAGTAGAAACAATAGCAGAAGCAAAAAAGCAGAAAAGGTCCTGTATATGAGTTGCTCCTGGAGTTGCAGTGATGAAGACAGACTAGGGCTACCCTGCATGACTTTTGTGTGTTATGAGGCTTTGCAAAGAGGTGAGAAACCCGGAATGTTAAAGAAAGAAAGAGAAAATCTTAAAGCACCCAAAACAAATGTTGTTAGAGGATGTTTGTGTTGCAATAAATCCTACTTTCTGTAATAATCTCAAAACACCATGCCTTTAAATGTCAATATCTTAAATGGCAGTTATGAAATTCATTACTATTAGTATGTATCTGATGCAAATGTTCATATTTTCCTACTTCCAAAGTTGGGATATTGACCCTTATATAATCACCCAAACAAAGGTAACTGGGATTTCAGCTTGAGATGTTGCTACTATTGGAATACAATACCAGGAATGTGTGGTAAAAGACCACTAGAAGTCAATTTGCACATTATTTTATTAAGAATATTGAAGAAAATAGTGCTCAGAGATACAGGCAATAGAGAGGAAAGGCACTGGCATTGGCAATGGCGATGGCAAAGTGATAGTTGTCTCACACACCATGAACTTGTGGCAAAGCCTTATGGAGAGAAGCTAAATGCAGAAAACAGGCTTTCTTGTGGGGTGTTATTTTATGGGGCAGAAGAAAGGCTGCAAGAAGCAAGGTGACAAAATGTGAGGTAGCCCATGAAAGTGTCTCTCCCATTTCTCTGTGCAATGTAATGTTTATTAGATTCACTGAGGATGCAGCGTAACTGGGACCACCTTGGCATCTTGTTTGTGGCTTTTGGAACATTCTGAGATTGTACCCTTGGTACAAATATCACCCTTATCTCAGTAGGGCTTGCTGGCAAAGGAAGAACCTAGGTGCTGTCAAATGACTTCTTGGGCAGCCAACATCAGCCTGGAAGGTGGGAACTCAAGTAATATATGAGACTGCTGTGTATCTCTCAAAAGCACAAAATAACTACTTTGTGAGCAAGTTAAGGAAAGAACCAGTGAAAAATGGATTGTACTAATAAATTGCCAATTAACACTGGTCCTCTGTTTTGAAAATGGTTCACAAAAATGAATTATCCTTTGAATTGATTCTAATACAAATTTCAAATTCCAACTTAATTATGATTTGTAATAACGAATATATGATCTTCACATATTGTACACAAATGGTGATAATCAACACTGTACCCCAAAAATATGTATAATCAATCATGCTTCAATAAAAAAGTTAAAAATTCCAACCTAATTCTCCAAAATGATTTTGATTTTTTAAAATTCATCACATAATTCTGATCTTCATATACTTAACATCATCAAATATACCTTAAGAACATATCCAAATGTGGCAAACCTGGTCCAGCTATAAAAACTAGTGTGTGTTTTTGTTATTATGAGAAATAAAACTAGATATTAATTAAATAATCCTTATTTCTCTATAAATATGAGACCTGTTTATTGTCCCAAGAAATCTGATTTTCTGTACTTAGTTTTCAGATTTATAGGGGAAATGTACAATTATAATATTCTTAGAGAATACTTCTACATGTATACATATGTGATATGTGTGTGTGTATATAGTATATACAGACTTACATTTATTCGACTTATGATTTTTTGACTGTATGATTGTGGGAAAGCAATGTGCATTTAGTAGAAACCACGGTTTGGTTTTCGAAATCTGATCTTTTCCTAGACTAGCAACATGCGGTACAATACTCTGTCCCAATGTTGGGCAGTGGCAGTGAGACACAGCTCCCCATCAGCCACACCATCAGGAGGGTCAACGACTGATAGGTTACCATGTGCTGTGCTTCCAGCATTTTTTGGATATTATGTTTTGTGTTTTGCATCCTATATACCTACAAAACACCCATTTTCAACTTACAATATTTTCAACTTAACGATGGGTTTATTGGAACCTAACCCCACCATAAGTTGAGGAGTAGCTATACATATGTTCAACTGTAGGGGCAAAGAGAATTTTTCTCCTCCTTTGAAGGTTCAACAACTTGAGTCTGTGAAACAAACTCACAGTAGACAGGTTGACAGGGGGAAAAAAGGCATATATATTTATTAATATGCATAAAAATGGGAGCCATACACAAAGTGTGAGACTCAAAGGAGGGGCCAGATGAGTAAAGTTTTTACACTATTCTGAGATCACAGAAAGAATAGGGACTTGGAGCTTCTGGCAAGGAGGTGGCACCACAGGTTATGAGAGTGAAGGGAGGAAATTAAGGCGAGCATAGTCTATCTGGTTATACAGATGAAGCCTCACAGGTAGCAGCCCTCAGAAAAAATAGATGGTAGCCTGTGGCAAAAGTTTCTCCATCAAACCTTTAAAACTATTAGACTTTTTTCTCCTCATTCAGCCAGCCATCAAAAAATAAAATAAGTAAGTAAAGTTGTGTGAATTAAATCATTTAAAAAAATAAAAATAAAAATGTTAGACTTTTACTCTCTTTGATCTGTGAATTAATCTTAGATATGCATAAAGGGGGGCTTCAGAGAAAGGCTTTTGCACCTGCTGTTTACTTCACTAATGTAGATTTCCTCTCCAGATGTAAATTTGCCCCACAAAGAAACAGCTTTTCAGGATTATTCTTGTGTTTGTAGCCCCTCTAAAAATTTATTCCAAAGAAGTGTATTTTGGAGTGGCATCCTTTTGCTTTCCCTCAGTCCTCCATTTGAAAGTATTTTCAGAAAGTATCACATGTTAAAGTAGAATTGGTAACTATGGAAAGATCTGGGTTAGAACTTTCGAAAGAAGAGATAGGCAAAGAAGGATAAAACATATATTGGAACAAACAGAAAAGAAAAATTTAAATACACTGTCTCATATCTTCTTGAATTAATCAGTATCTTAGTCCTGAGAATAGATCAGTTCAATTACAAGTTGTATCTTATTTCAGGAGATGACACAGCAGATGGGCTCTCAAAGTTAGGTCTCTGTATATGATGC
Source organism: Galeopterus variegatus (assembly GCF_000696425.1). Classification (NCBI taxonomy): domain Eukaryota; kingdom Metazoa; phylum Chordata; class Mammalia; order Dermoptera; family Cynocephalidae; genus Galeopterus; species Galeopterus variegatus. The sequence goes on from NW_007726239.1 coordinate 941,628, forward strand.
AAACAAACAGATCTTTAATAGGCATTCCTGTAAAAACAAACAAAAGAAAAACAAAGGCTGTCTGGAGTAGTCTTACATAAGATAGCTTCTCTTCAGCATCTTCAGTGCAGTGAGTTAAGGAGATTCCTTAATCTAAGCTGAAGCATCTTCTCTTGAAGCAGTGCAGGCAGTGGCAATCCGACAGATTTTTCCAGTTTTTGTTTATGCAAGTTAGTAAATTTATAAACTCTTTTCCCATGCTAATCTGTCTATTTTTAGTTTTGTTTGCCAGACTAAAATTTTATTGAACCTTTAGAAGGGGAAGGAAATCCTCTTTGTCATGTGTATTTTTAGATAGATGAAGCTTATTGATAATACTAGTTGCTTGTTTGAGAAAACTCCAGTGCCTTGAATACTTACATGTATTAGTTGCTGTAATACTGCTTTGTTTTATATTTTGCTATAATTAAAACCTTCTATTTTTGCACATCTCACACAGAAAAAAAAAAAAAATTAGCCTCCTTCTCTCTGCATTGCATAGTTGCCCATACAGTATCTCCTCTTTGATATCCTGACACCAGGAATTTAACCCATCAGATAGTAAGTTAATCATCTTCTGCTACCAAGAATCACCCTTTCTCAATTTCATCACTAACATTAAAAGTCTTTCTCCCAGGTCCCCAGGGTACATAACTTATAATCATTTTCACTTTCGTTTTCTATTCTCCTCACTAGGTCTAGTCCATCACTAAGCCTTGCCTATTTTTGGTGGGGGGAGGCCTATTATGTTTCTTGAGCCTCCCTTTCAAACTTAGTAGCTAACACTTTATTCCAGGTATCCAGGGTCTTTCATCTGCATGATCATTCTAGATACCTAGTCACTCCCTTGCCTCCAGGGTTTCTCTACCTTACTTAATTCCCCTGTATTCCCTAGAATAATTTTCCTTCAGTGCTTTTTTTTCATCAAGTAATTTGCCTACTCTTCATTATTTTAAATCTGGCATTTTATCTTTGCTCCAGTTCCACTGTCAGTTGAATTTCCTAGCTTACCACTCCCGCTCCTTAGAATCTCTGTTCTTGTCAACTTAAATATACATTTCTTTCCTACACTTGCATATTTTGCCTCCCAGCCTTTATGTCCAAGTCTTTGTCTCCCACAACTCTTCTATATCTCAAACCCTGAATTCCTCCTCCTAAATGTTCAGTTAAATGGAATGGGTAAGGAAAATATCATATGTTTATAGAATAAAAGACCATGAAGTCACAGAAAATATTATATGCATTGTATAAATTCTTCATGCTGTGCTAACCATAAATACTTTCAAGTGGAGGGAAAAAGATTAAAAAATATTTGAAGATTGCATTAGGTGAGGTTTCCTGGGAAACAGGCTGAGACAGAGATTTGCTTGTAGAAAGTTTTTTGAGGACTGCCCTTGAGATCAAGACCTTTAGAAGAATAAAGGAAGGAAGATGAGGTAGAGGGAGGTGTTGAACTAAAGTTGGAACAAGGGATTCAACCAATCCCATGGGAATCTCTTCAACTGAGAGTGACTCTCAAAGAACCACTCAGCTGAGGGCCAAGAGTTTCAACAGTAGCAGGTGGGGAACTAATGCCTCAGGGCAAAGGAGGTATCTGGGTGGAAAACCACAGCATCTACTTAGAGACTTAGACAGTGACTATGTAAAATTATGTAATTATACGAGCAAAAGCTGGAAAGAAACAAAGGATTGTGTTTATTATCTACAATTAGTAGGATTGAAAGTAACTTTTATGTGTTATTATTTACATTTTCTAATATTTTCTACATTGGCTGCAAAAAAATCAGATGTGATATGTACATGCTACTTAAAAAACTCATCTTTGACATTTTTCTTAATTTTCTTAACTTTTATTAATTAATCAACTGCTCTGTCCTTTCTAAGCATTTTTTTGTCAAATTCTATAAAATTTTGTCTATTACTACAAATTCTAAGCTATTCTATATGTTTTTTTTTCTTTTTTCTTTTTTTTTTTTGACCCGTAAGGGGATTGCAACCCTCGACCCTCGGCACAGTGTTGTCCACACCACGCTCAACCAGTGAGCGCACCGGCCATCCCTATATAGGATCCAAACCCGCAGCCTCTGGCACTCCCAGCACCGCACTCTCCTGAGTGAGTCACGGGTCTGGCCCTTCTATGTGTTTTTTTCTCTCGAAGTAAATGGTAAACTTCCCAAAGGTAGGTGCCATGGCTCTATATCCTGCCTGGATTCTGTTTAATTGTGATTTTTAAATGTATATGTTTAAATACATATATAATATACTTACATATATGCATATAGTTAAATATGTATGTGTGTGTGTGTATATATGTATATACATGTTTATCTGCTACTTGCAGTTGCTTACATGGAGTTCCATGCCAAGTAGATGGATATTTGTTGAACAACTGTAAGAAAAGAAATTCAGAGTTAGATTAGGGCTAATTGTAACCAACAGCTGCGTATTACTGGCAAATCCTCTCTCAGAGGCAATATTGTGCTTGAAGTTAAGGTTTTCAGGCATAGTTTAAGTAATCCCTTCATTCTGTGGTGAGGCTGGGTGCAAAGAAATAGCTAAAAGAAATTCGTAAGTGTCAACAACTAAAAGGTAATTTTGATCATACTTGGAAATGTCTTATTAGTGTTCCCATAAAACACTTATTTCTTATTTTGGGATTTCAGCTTGTCCCATTCCATATTTGCTTTAAACATGGAATGATAAACCCCATAAATTAGTGTCAAAAAGCTTTTGAAGGATTGAAGTGAACCCTGATGTTTTACAAGTTTCATGGGCCATAGTCTTCAGTCAGTTCTAGAGGAGCAGTTATTGCATCAAGCAATAGTTTGTTTAAGGGACTGTTATAAGACCATTGTTTTATTGAAACACTGTTGATTATATGTATGTACCTGTGGGTACAGAGTTTAATATCAATACCTATATGCAATATGTGACGCTCCAGTAAGGATAATTCGTATACTTAACATTATACAATGTAATCCTTTTTCGTGTCCCTTCACCAATTCCTCTCTTACTCCCCCTCCCCCTCCCTCTTTCTTGCCACGGGTAACCTCAGTTCTATTCGCTCCTTTTAAAAGTTCAATCTATTATTGCAATTATTGTATCTCTCTCTCTCTTTTGATTTATTTGTTTATTTATTTAGTTCCCATTTGTGAGTGAGGACATGTGGTATTTCTTTCTGTGCCTGATTTATTTCACTTAACGTGATTTTCCTAAGTTCATCCATGTTGCTGTGAATGGCAGTATTTCATTTTTTTTAATGTCAGAATAGTATTCCATTGTGTATGTATACCACATTTTCTTTATCCAATTGTCTGCTGATAGACATTCAGGATGGTTCCATATATTGGCTATTATAGAGCTGTGATAAACATGGGAGTGCAGGTGTCCCTTGGACATGATGATTTCCATTCCTTGCAGTATATACCCAGCAGTGGAATAGCTGGATCACCTGGCAGTTCGATCTGTAGTTGTTTGAGGAACTTCTATACTGTTTTCTGTAATGGCTGCACCAATTTACAGTCCCACCAACAGTTTAGAAATGTTCCCCTTTTACTGCATACTTGCCAGCATTTGTTATTCTCTGTCTTTTTGATAATAGCCAGTCTAACTGGGCTGAGATGATATCTTAATGTAGTTTTGATTTGAATTTCCTTGATGCTGAGTGAAATGGAGCATTTTTTCATGTGTATGTTGGCTATTTGCATGTCTTCCTTTGAGAAATACCTATTGAGCTCCCTTGCCCATTTTTTAAAATCAGGTTATTTGTTTGTTTACTATTAAGTTGTTTGAGTTCCTTTTACATTCTGGATATTAACTCTTTGTCAGATACACAGTGTACAAATATTTTCTCCCATTCTGTAGTTTGTCTTTTTGTTCTCTCACTTGTTTCTTTTGCTGTGCAGAAGCTTTTTAGTTTGATATAATACCATTTGTTTATTTTTCCTTTTGTTGCCTGTGCATTAGGGGTCATATTCATAAAGCATTTACTCAGTCCTACTATCTGAAGTGTTTCCCCCATTTTTTTAAGGAGTTTTATCTTTCAGGTCATATAGTTAAGTCTGTAATACATTTTGAGTTGATTTTGGAATATATGGCAAGAGGCATAGGGTCTAGTTTCATTCTTCTACATATAGATGTCCAGTTTTTCCAGCACTTTTTATTGAAGAGGCAATGTTTTTGCCAATGTATGTTCTTGGTGTCTTTGTCAAAGGTCAGTAGTCTCAGAGTATGTGGGTTGATTTCTGGGTTCTCTGTTCTGTTCCATTGATCCATGTGTCTGTTTTTATGCCAGTACCATGCTATTTTGGTTACTCTATCTCTGTAGTATAATTTGAAGTCAGGTAGTGTTATGTCTCTGGCTTTATTTTTTTGCTCAGGATTGCTTTGGCTATTTGGGATCTTTTGTTATTCCATATGAATGTTAGGATTGTTTTTTCTACTTCTGTGAAGAATGTCATTGGTATTTTGACTAGGACTACATTGAATCTGTAGATCACTTTGGGTAGAATGGACATTTCCACAATGTTAATTCTTCCAATTCAAGGGCATGGAATGTCTTTCCATCTTTTTGTGTGCTCTTTAATTTTTTTCAACAATGATTTGTGGTTCTCCGTGAGATCTTTCACTTCCTTGGCTAAATTTATTCCTAGGGTATTTTTTTTTTTGGGGGGGGGGACTACTACTGTAAATGGGTTAGCTTTCTTGATTTCTTTTTCTGCTAGTTCACTGTTGGAATATAAAAACACTACTGATTTTTGTGTGTGTTGATTTTGTATCCAGCAACTTTATTGAAATCATTTAGCAATTCTGAGAGATTTTTGGAGAGCCTTTCGGTTTTTCTATGTATAGGATGATGTCATCTGCAAACAGGGACAATAAGACTTCATCTTTTCCAATGTGGATGCCCTTTATTTCATTCTCTTACCTAATTGCTCTGGCTAGTACTTCCAATACTATGTTAAATAGGAGTGGTGAGAGTGGGCATCTTTATCTTGTTCCTGTTCTTAAAGGAAAAGCTTTCAGCCTTCCCCATCCAAAATGATATTAGTGGTGGGTTTGTCATATATGGCTTTTATTGTGTTGAGATACCTTCCTTCTATACCTAAATTGCTGAGGGTCTTTACCATGAAAAGAGGTTGAATTTTTTCAAATGCATTTTCTGTGTCTATTGACATAGTCATATAGATTTTATCATGGATTTTGTTGATGTGGTGTATGACATTTATTAACTTGCCTATGTTGAACCATCCTTGCATAGCTGGGATAATCCCACTTGATCCTAGTGTATAATTATTTTTCATGTGTTACTGTATTCTATTTACTAATATTTTGTTGAGGAATTTTGTGTGTGTTTATCAGAGATATTGACCTATAGTTTTCTTTTTTTGTTGTATTTTTGACTGGAGTTGATATTAAGGTGATTCTGTCCTCATAGAATGAGTTTGGGAGAATGGCTTCTGTTTCAACTTTTTGAAATAGTTTTAATATAATTGGTATTAATTCCTCTCTAAAAAGTTGTAGAATTCAGCAGTAAAGTCATCTGGTCCTGCGATTTTCTCTTTTCCTCCAGGTTTTCAAGTTTATTGGCATACAGTTCTCTATAACAGTCTCTTATGATTCTTTGCATTTCTGTAGTATTGCTTTTAGTATCTCCTTTTCATTTCTGATTTTTGTTATTTGGGTCTTCTCCTTTATTTTTAGTAGAGCTTATGGTTTTTCTCCTTTTGTTTATCTTCTCAAAAAACCAACTTTTTGCTTCATTGATCTTTTGTATCATTTTTTGAGTTTCTATCTCATTTAGTTCTGCTCTAATCTCAACTTTGTAGTTTTTTGTTGTTGTTGTTGTTGTTTTTTACTAATTTGGGGATTGGATTGTTCTTGTCTTTTTACTTCTTTGAGGTATAGTGATAGGTTGCTTAGTTGAAATCTTACTTTGTTCTGATGTAAGTATTTAGTGCAATTACTTCCCTCTTAGTAGTGCTTTTCAGTATCCTGCAGGTTTTCATATGTGTCTTTATTTTCATTAGTTTTGAGAATTTCTTTTACTTCCTGTTTAATTTCTTCTTGGATTTCTACATCATTCAGAAGCATGTTTTTTAATTTCCATAGGTTTGTATATTTTCCAGGGTTTTGTTGGTTACTGATTTCTAGTTTTAATTTCCTGTGGTCTGAAAGCATACTTGAAATGATTTCAATATTTGAAAACTTATTAAGACTTGATTTGTGACCTAACATGTGATCTATACTGGAGAATTTTTGTGGACTGATGAGGAGAGTGCATGTTCTGTGGTTGCTGGATGAAATGTTCTGTAGATACCTGTGAAGTCCAATTGATCTAAAGTGTGGTTTAAATCCTGTGTTCCTCTGTTGATTTGTTGCCTAGATGATCTGTCCAATATTGAGAGAGGAGTGTTCAGGTTCCCAGCTATTATTGTATTTGGTCCTACCTCTTTCCTTAGCTCTAATAGTATTGGCTAATATTATTTGTGCTATATATCTGGGTACTTTGATGTTTGGTACATGCATATTTATGATTATTACGTCTTCTTGTTGGATAGATCCCTTTATCATTATATAATGGCCTTCTTTGTCTCTTTTTATGGTTTTCATTTAAGTCCATTTTATCTGATATAAGAATAGATACTCCTGTCATTTTTAATTTCCATTTGAATGGTATATCATTTTCCAAACCTTCATCATTAGCCCATGTGTGTCTTTTTTATTTATTTTTATTATGCATATTTTAGGGAACAAAGCTGATAGTCACCACCTGTGCTGAAGATGTAATGATCAGATTAATGCTATCAGCATACCCACTACCACAAATTGTGGTTGTTATACCCCCCACCCAAACTCTCCTTCCCGTTCCTACTGCCCTGCTTCTCCCCACCACTGGCAACTCTAGATATGTTCTCTCTCTCTGCAAGTTCAATGCATCACTGTAGTCTTTCTTCTCTTCTTTCTTTCTCTCTCAGCATTTACTTATGAATGAGGACATGTGGTATTTTTCCCTCTGTGCCTGGCTTATCTCATTTAGCCCAATTTTCTCCAAGCTCATCTATGTTGTTGCAAATGGCAGAATTTTGTTCTTTTTTATGGCTGAGTAGTATTCCATAGTGTATATACAGTCTGTGTGTGCTTTTAGAGGTGAAGTGACTCTATTGAAGACAGTATATAGTTGAGTCTAGCTTTTGTGTGTGTGTGTGTGTGTGTGTGTGTGTGTGTCACTGGTAAGGGGATCATTAACCCTTGGCTTGGTGTCGCCCGCACCGTGCTCAGCCAGTGAGTGCAACGGCCAGCTCTATATAGGATCCAAACCCACGGCCTCAGCGCTCCCAGCGCCACCATGCTCCCAGCGTGGCACTCTCCCTAGTGAGCCGCAGGGTCGGCCCTTGAGTCTAGCTTTTTAATCCAGTCAGTCAGTCTGGGTCTTCTGAGTGGGGATTTTAATCCATTTTCATTTAGGGTCGTTACTGAAAGGTGTTGCCTTACTCCTGGCATTTTATCAGTTTTCATTTGGATGTTTTAACTATCTTTTTTTTCTTTCTTTCCTTTCTATTGTTTTTCTTCAGTGTTTGTTGTTTTTTGGAGGTGGTGAGATACAGTTCTTTCTCTTATTTGCATTTTTGTTCTATCAGTGGGGTTTGTTCTTTCTTGTGTATTCATGGTAGTGATTATTGTTTTTCAGATTCCAGATGCAGGACTCCCTTGAAGATTTCCTGTAGGGTTGGTTGCATGGTGGTGAACTCCTGTAGTTTTTGTTTGGGAAATATACTATACCTCCTTCATTTCTGAAGGATGGCCTTGCTGGGTATAGTATTCTTGGCTGGCTTTTTCTTTTTATTCTAGTATTTTGAATATATCCTCCCGTTCTCTTCTGGCCTGTAAAGTTTCTGTTGAGGAGTCTGCTGTTAGTCTGATGGGGACTCCCCAATAGGTGACTTGACACTTTTATCTTGCTATTTTTAAGATTCTCTCCTTGTCTTTGAATTTCACCAGTTTGACTATAATGTGTCTTGAATAGGACCTTTTTAGATTGAATCTGTTTGGAGATCTTTAAGCCTCCTGAATCTGAAGGTCCATGTCTCTCCCTATACCTGGGGAGTTTTCCACTATTATTTCATTGAATATGTTCTCAATGCCTTTTCATTTCTCCTCCCCTTCCCAAATACCCATGATTCAGATGTTTGTGTGCTTAAGGTTGTCTGCTAACTCTCTTGGATTTTCTTCATTTTTTAAAATTTCTTTTTCTTTCTTTCTTTCTTTTCTTTCTTTCTTTTTTTTTTTTTTTTTTTTTTTTTTTTTTTTTTGTCCACCTGAGTTATTTCAAAGAGATAACCTTCAAGATCAGAAATTCTTCTGCTTGCTCTAGCCAGCTGCTTGATCTCTCAGTTGTGTTTTTTATTTTGTTGAAAAACTCCTTCAGTCTATGAGGTCTCCTACATTCTTTTTTAAAGTATTAATCTCTGTAAATTTCCTCCTTCATATCCTGGATAGCTTTGCTCAATTCATTATGTCTTCTAAGTGTGCCTTCTTGTATCTCATTTAGTTTCCTTAAATTCCTTTTCAGTCTATTCAAGGGTTTCCTGCTATATGGGGTCTGGTACTTCAGAGGTATTGTATTCCTTTGGTGGACTGCTGTTTTCTTGTTTTTCTCATGTTTCTAGTATTTCTACATTGATGATTTGTCATCTGGTGGAGCAGTTGCTTTTTCTGTTACTCTCCTTTTCTGGACTCTGCTGGTGACCCTCCTTGTGTCAGCACAGTTGAGTGGATAGCACTCTACCTGCACAGAGACAATGGCTTCTGGGACTGCTACTGTGTTAGCAGGTCACCCTTTTGGTGGTGTTGGCTGTGCTGGTGGCTTAGGTGGGCTATCTGCATGGCAGCAGTGACTCCAGTGGTAGTGAGCTGCTCTCCCAGCAATGTTGGCTGCCCACCATGCTGGTGGTGGCAGCTATTGTAGCAATGGTGGTTTCAGCATCTGCCCACTTTGCTATGGTGTTCACAGCAGCAGCCTGAACTGCTATGGTGTCCACAGCAGCAGTGGGGTTACCTCCTGGGTGTGGCAGTCATGCTGGTGGCTGCAGCTGCCTCCTTCACATCTGTGGTGTCCTTGGTGACAGTGGAGTTTCTTCATGGCAGCGGCAGTGGTGCCAGTGTCTACAGCCATGTCCCTCACATCTTCAGTGTCCTTGGCAGCAGTAGGCATAACTCATGTTGGCAGCAATGGTGACAGTAGTTGTAGTGACTCTCCCTCGCATCTGTTGAGAATGCGGCTGCAGCAGTAGGTCACCTGCAGGACTGTTGCTTTGTGAGGAGCTGCTCTGTGATGGTCAATGGTTCTAGGACCAGAGAATAGCTCTAGTGACTGTGGAAGTGGTGGCGGTAGGCTTGTTTTGATCTTCTGCAGGCTGAATGTGCCCTGGACACCTCTACTTTACCACTTATTCATCTCCTGATACTGGTAAAATTCATCAGGCAACTCCCAAGATTTGTTCATTTTTTGTTGCTCTTGGAAATGCATAGAAAACTAGAAGCACAGCTTCAAGGATATAAGATCCAACCCCAGAATCTCAATAGCAGTACAGGGGCAGCCACAGTGTCTGGAATTTCCAGGCCAAAGATGGCAGGCCAGAAAAGAAGTTTTGGAACTGTAAAACAAACACCTGTGCCTGTTGGCAGCTTACAGGACCATAAGACCATTTTTATGTTAAGCATAATACCTGAAACTCTAATAGCTTTTTCTCTAACTTGACTTTAGAGGAGAAAAGACAAAAATAAATTATCTATTTTTGTTTATCTGTTGAGGAGAGCAAACTTGAGTCAGAATAAACTAAACATAGCTGTAAAACTCAATATAGCAATACTCGTTATGACTTTGAAATAGCTTCAAGCCTCATGTCATTTTAAGCTTGAAGTTAGTATATTCTAAATAACTAAAAATTCACCCTCTTAACAGAGTATAGTTGCAATCTCATGCTGGTCACTGAAGATTCATTAAAACTCAGTAGAGTTACTTGGAGCTGTGTGGAAAGATCAAAGTGCCAGTTTACTCAGCCAGACAATAAGGACCTTTGTGGCCATGAATGTGATGTCAGTTATTGTAGCCACATCACCTTCCCTTCCCCAAGTAACCTACATCCCAATGTTCTAAACTTCTCAATTTTTCAAACTACTAAAATTTTTTGAACTTTTTATCTTAAAATATTTAGTTCAGTTGCTGCTTTTAGTGCTGTCTCATTTGATAGATGTCAACTGGTTCTTTGAGATCCATCTAAAATTTTTCCTGATCAGAGAAACTTCTTCAATTCTTCCAGGAACAATATGTTTTTGTTCTTATTCTTTTACCAGTAAATTCATATTTATGTGATTTTGGTTTCCAGCACTTAAAAAGCTATTTTAATCTGTCTCCCTGGCTGGATTGTAAGTTGATCACATATATAGTGCTGAGCCCAGAAATAGAAACTCAATAAAGTTTTGCTATGTGACAGACGAAATTAATACACCAATTTTCTAGAGCTTTGGCGATGATATGGGGGATGTGCGTGGCAAAATACGTCTTAAGCAGTGAAGAAATACCACCTTTAAGAACTATGTTAGTTTTGGACATTTCAGCAATCGGCCAAGCAAAAGAGAATGAGAGTCCTAATAAGAAATGTGACTGTGGCAATAGAAATGAAGAGATAAATATGAATGATATTGTTGAGATAGAACCAGCTGACATTTAATAAGAGATAACAGGACAAAAGCGGGAAAGATAACTTTAAGCCTGACTGACTGAGATAGTTTTTAAGTATATAAAATCTTTTAGGTTATGTATTTATTATTTTCATTAGTATATTCTTTTGTATCTAGTGAACAAAGCATTGAAGTTTTTTTCTATAATTTGTAAGTTAACGGGAGACAATTGTGACATTTTCCCGAGTATTGATAAGTAGAGGATTCTTTCAGTGTGATCAATTGAATCTAAGAGAAAAAGCCAAAAGTAGTCACTCTATGCAAAATCCTAACCTTCAAAAATCAACAGCGACAAGAGATGAGAGGGTGATTATATATTAGGGGACCAAGGTCCTAGTTTCAGATCGACTCTATATCACTCTATGACTGGAAAATTGACTTACATTCTCCAGTTACTAAACATTGGCTTCTGCAATTATAGCTCTGAAAGACTATGTCAAAACTTGACTTTTCAAGTATCGAACTTCAAAGTAAAATAATATTGATTATCATTTGGGACAAAATTTAAGGAAAGACAAGGCCTGAATGTCATTGGGGTATTTCCTAAAGTTATAACAATTCCTATACTTTGCTATTTGTGGAAATATCTTTTCCTCAGCTAGAAAAAGGAGAGCTAGTTATCTCCCCCTTAGTTCCACTTGGAAGATATTCTTAAGTAAAAGAATGCATGATTGATTTTCAAATAAATATAATAATTCTATCCAAATATTATCTTTCTGTAAGCTTTCCTAACAATTCTTACTAGAAAAACATCCAATTATCTAAGACATCTATGTTTAAATCTAAATTTCAAAGCTTACTGTTGGTGTTGCATAGACAACCCTGACTTTAGTGACAGTTCTATACTTATAGGACTGTCACATAATTTCTCAAACTTTTATGTTAAATATGTGCGATGTGATGACATTGACAACACAGGCCCTTATTAAATAAATTTTGAATACTGTTAAGAAAATAGAAGATATTTAGTAATTTCTGACTGGCACTACAATCTTACATAGAAAGATAACTATTCTACCTACATAGAAGTGTGTGTTGGGGAGAGGTGGGAGAAGCAAGGTGGCAAAAGAAAGCATAGAGTGGGGAATACCAATAATACACTTATATAATTGTAAATTACTAGAAGGAAGAAATCATATCTTGCTATTGCTATTAATGGTAATGAAAATTGCTTACAAATGGGAAATAGAAATGAGAATTAAACAATTTATACATCATATTCATCAAATATGTCAGGGCCCTGCCAGTATTTTAAACAATGAACAGGGCTTCATGTCTGTGATTTTAGGTAAGATATTGTCACTACACTTGAAATGCTTCTAGAAATAGGAAGTTAGATATAAGATTAAAAGTGCTATGAAAAAAAGTACAGACAGTATTGTGGGAACTAAAATGAGTTGTTCTCACTTAAACGGAGACTTGCAGGATGACAAATATTACAGAAAGATATAGCAGTGTGAGTGAAGGCATGGGAATTTGGAATGGCATTTCTTGTTGGGGAAACTCCAATTAATAATAGCAATAAATATTGTGGATATATATATATAGAGAGAGAGAGAGAAGAGGAGAACATTAAAGCTAAAAATTTTTTTTAAATTTTAAAAAAACAGCTCAAGGAGTGTCTTGCAGACTTTAATAAGTAGTTTGTATTTCATCACATAATCTTTGGAGAATTTATACTGTAGAATTACATAATTAGGAAAATTTCTCAATTAAATTATATTATACATGAGTATGCATTTAAAGCAACTCAGGTTTGCAGATATAAATTATATTACTAAACATTGAATCACTTATTCATTCATTCACTCAATATTTTTCATGCTCTACTGTGAAAGGTACTGTGGATATAGCAATGAACGGGACCAATATAGTCAAAGTAGGCTAATTGCTATAATGAACAACCCTAAAATCTTAGTGACTTAATGCAATAAAAGCTATTTTCCACTTACATTTCAGTCCAATTGGGTATTTGGATTTTGTACTCCAAATGGTGAATGAAGAGGGACTGTGACTCCTACTGGCTGGTGGCTTCTCAGTGCCTGTCACTGGATTGTCAGCAACAGCCTGGGCTGTGAGAGACGAGAGAGATCCAGAAAATCTCAGGAAGTTTTAAAGGCTGGGCCTGAAAGAATTGCAGATAACTTCTGTCTACATTCCATTTGTTGTAACTAACCACATGTCCACGGCTACATGCCAAGGAGGCAGGAAGTGCAGTTCGGGTGCCAAAGAGGAAAAGAAAATGGGGCTTGTAGACACACAGCACTATCTGTGCCAGACAAGTTCTCTGCTTTCACAGAGCTGATATTCTAAGGAAGGTAACAAGCCATAATCAATTACGCAAATAAATAATTCACATTAAAGATATGACTCTGTTTGGTGTGTGGTAAAGGGATTCCAGGAGACAAGCATGACTATGGGAGAGCAGGCCAAAGTCAAGGGCCCACATCCCCATACTGGCCAGCTGCCAATGAAAGAAAGAAAGAATGAATGAATGAATGAATGAATGAATGAATGTGGGAGAAAAGTTAAGTTAGGGGGCTGTTGCAACAGACCAGTAAAAGAATGATGCCATGAACTAAATTGAGAAGTCTAGAGATCTAAATAAGATGAATGAGTTTGGGATATATATTTAAAAATGGAGATGACAGAATTTGCTTTTGAATTGGATGTGGGGGTGGGTGAAGGATGAAGAAAAATCAAACTCCTATGTTTTGGTCTTGATAATTCAATAAATAATAGTGACGTGTAATGAGACGTGCAAGTCTGAGAAAGAAACAGTTTTCTGGGTAGGATTTAAATCAAGGGTTCTATTTTGACCATGTCAACTTTGACACCTGCCCCCCTTTGATACCCAAGAAGAAATATCAGAGAAACAATTGATAATGTAACTCTAACAGAATGCTCTGTGCTACCTTCTTTTACCCAGATAGTGACTAAAGCTCTGAAGATGAAATTCCATGTTCACTGAGAACCACCAAGGTGCTATCTTCCCCTTCTCAGGAATTTTAGAAGTAGATATGAAACAACTGTAAAATTGGATATTTGATTAAATTTTATTCTGTGTTTGGCTGCAATAGCTGAAACTGAGGGGAAAGGTGTGACCACTGTCATAGATATTAGTATAGGATATTCAACAGATCGTAGTTGAAGGCAATAATGAAAAAAATAAAACAGTTTCATAGTTATGACCTCACTTTATTGTTCACACTTCTATCAGAGCACCTATAAAAATGTCTGGAGTGCCATCTGTAAAGAGATCAGGTTTGGATGATATAAAATTATAGTATGGGACAGTGTTACCAAAGCAGAGAGTCAAGGTAGAGACAATAAATGGCCTACAATGATATCCTGGACCCTAGAAAACTTACAGTCTGAGTAAAGGAAGAGGAGCCATAAGAAGAGAAAGAGCAGTTCCTGTACCTCAGGAAAACAGGAGATTGTTTTCAAATCCACAGGAATGTTTCAAAAAAGAGGGACTGGTCAACTATGTTGAATGGCACTAAGAATAGGAGGAAACCACTGATAGAAAAGTACCTGTTAGATTTTGCAGCACACAAGGTTATGTATGACTATGATGAGACCAGTTTTAAAGAAAGAAGGATCACTGAAACTTCATTGGATAGACCGAGGAAAGAAAGTGACCTGAGAGTGTGTTTGCATGCTAATGGACAAAATGTAGTAATGCAAGAGATAAATTATGATGGCAAGAGAAACATCCTTGAGAATGCAAGAGGGAACTGAGATCTAGAACACTGGGGAAGAATTTGACTTTGGATATGAATGGGCACACTTCGACCATTGTAACAGAAGGAAAGGTATTAGAAGGGAGGTGGGAGATTTGGTGGTGGAAGAAGATGAAAGTGTTCTAAAAGCAAGAATATCAGCTAAGAGTGTGTGCCTCTCTGTCTCTGGGTCTGTGTGCTTATGTGTATGTGGTGGTGGTAGTTATTAGGGGAGCCATTGGAAGGTTGGGTGACATTTTGAAGGTTTGAATAGAAGAGTTGGCAAGAAATAGTCATTTTTATGAATAAAGTACGTATGCATTAGGTAAGGATGATAGGATTTTCAGTTTCGGTTTTGCGTTCATTTGAGATTTATGGTCATGATTAATGCCACTCAACATGGGATGGTTTATCTTCTGCTTCGTCAACGAGCCCTATAATAGGCCCAGAGTAGGGGAATATTTGGGTTTAATCATTGTTGCGGTTTTGTCAGGAAATCACAAAGAGGGAAAGGAATACAAGAAAATTGAGATTAATTGCAAGGAAGGGAACACAAAGATGGCAGAAAAAAATTGGTTTATTTTTGAATTAACTATTTAAATTATTTCTCAAATCTCCATTTCAAAAAGCTAGTGTAAATTTAGCCACTAGCTGAGACAAATTTTGGAGTTGATGTTTTTGTTTAGTATTATCTAACCTAATATTTCTTAATATCATTCAACATGTTGCTCAGTAAGTCTCCAAGTTATTTTGAGGGACAATTTAAAAACAAGGAAACAAAAATAAATGATAGCTGACATTCATATATTTGGGAACTAGAAAACTTATTAGCAAGGAAAAAAGCCTAAGTAACTTCCCATTTCCCCCCAAATCATAACAATTTCTCTTGTAAAATTCTTTTAGAAGTTTTGGCGGTTATTAGTCTTAGAAACATGATAAGCAAAGAACATATTTCTTTCTAGTAGTATTGGCAGCTTGGCTGACATTCTTATTACTAGTATTGTAACATTGTCTCACTCAATGATTGCCAAATTGACAAACAAAAAAAGTTGGAATCAGGCACTATTTTTGAACTTAGATATTTTTGTGGTATTTGCTAATTAGTTGATTTCCGATTTTTAATGTGAACATGCACAAAAATGGTAGGGGAGGGCTAGTGATTTCTGTGTAGCAGATACTTTGTAACTTGATTTAATCATCAAAATAATTGTTAATTAGTTGATTTCTGATTTTTAATATGAACATGCATAAAAATAGTAGGGGTAAAAGGCTAGTGATTTCTATGTAACAGATACTTTATAACCTGATTTAATCACTAAAATAATTCTACCAGGCAAATATTATTATCTCTGTTTTAGAAAATGAGAAACCGAGGTTAAAAAAATTTATATCATTTGCTCAAAGGCACAAATTTAGTAAGTGACCGAACCTGGATTTGAGCCCAGATCTGTCAGTCTTTCAAATCTGTGTGCTTTTTAGGTCAGAAACTTGCCTCCAGGTTTCTAACTGAATGTCCGTATCACTTTAATTTGTGCATCCATGTAATATTTAAACTAATGGATGTGATGAAAAAAGGCACATAAACAAATAGTCTAGCTGTTTGACAACATTTAAAGCATACACAAAGCAATTCAAAATCTTTCCTACCCGAAATAAGCTTTTAAGATTAGTGGTATGTGTCTTACCATTTACTAGCATTTAAAATAATTTTTGATATTATAAATTGGTTTTAATTACCTATACTTGGTCCAATATTAAATTAAATATTATATTTGATGCTGACTATGGAAACCAGGGCTATATCCTTTCTATTTTCTCAGCTGACTCAAATGAAACCAGATAATTCCATCAGTTTAATTCCCTTTGACCCAATTCACAGTCACCATAAATGGATTCCAGAAATACCAGTTCCGCAGCTTGAAGTTTTCTTAAAGCCAGTCTAATGGATCAAAGTGTGTCATTTTATCTAGCATCAATTTATTCATCATACAAAAAATTCACATTTTGTCTAGGCTTAACACAGTGCTTGCTAAAAATAAAGCCAAAGAGTCTTGACCTCAAAGACCTACATACACACACACATATGCACACACCCATCCACCCCCACACATATACAAATAATATATATATGATGCATATATAGATACAGATCTAAATATGCAAACATATATATCCAAACATGCATATACAAGCATATATACAAAAGCATATATATGTATGCAAATATATATATGTGTAATTTCTTTAACAGTGCATATGAAATTATAACCATAGAATTGATAGGGATTACAATATATTTACTCCATGAGAATTCAGAAGAAGGAATGATGAATGTGGCTCATAGTATCAGAAATACAATTAGCAGTTAACATTTTGGGGATACTTACTAAGCTGTTTACATGAATTATCTCATTTAGTCCTTCTATTAGTCATCTATTGTTATATAACAAACTTTATACAAAATTAGAAACTTGCAACAACAAATATTATCTTAGTTTCTGTGCATCAGGACTCTAGAGCTTAGCTGGGTATCACTGGCTCCAGGTGTCTCATAAGTTTTCAGTAAAGCTATCAGTTGGTCCATGCGGGAGTAATTTCAAGACTTAACTGGAGCTGAAGAACATACATTCAAGTTCACTTGGTTGTTGCTAGGCCTCAGCAAATCATCCAAGTTCACTATTGTGAGCTCCTGCACAGAACTGCCTTGTGAAATGGCAGCTGACTTTTCTCCAGGATGAATAATCCAAGGGAGAACTAGAGATAACACCCAAAATGGAAGCCATAGTCATTTTAACTTAATCTCAGAGTGACATTCAACACTTCTGCCATTCTCTATTCATTAGAAGTAGGTCTAGAAGTTCAGCCCACTACCAAGGGGATGGCATGGCACAAGGGCATGGATACCAAGCAGCCAAAGGTCACTGGAGTGAGTCCATCGTAGAGGTTATCCACCACACTCTTTAAAACACCTTATGAAGTGAACACTATTTTATGTGGATAAGAAAATTGAGGGAGAGGTTGATTAAATAACTTTCCCAATGTTATTTTCATATAGCTGAAAAATGAGGAGGCTAGGATTCAAACTCAGAAAGTATTACTAGAGGGTCTAGAAAGATTCAAAGAACTAAAGATTCGAACAGAGAAAAATACATTCTAGGAAAGTACAAGCACAAACCAGAGATGCAAGAATAAAATTGTATACATATAGTATTAATAATGAGGATTTAATAAATTATTTATTACATTTGTATTTGTCTGTTTCTGTTGTTCATAACAACATACCTGAAACTGGGTGATTTATAAAGAAAAACAAAATCTATTGCTTACAGTTTCTAAGGCTGGGAAGTCTAAAGTCCCAGGAACACATCTGGTGGTGGTGACAATGACCCAGGGGTCTCACATTGCAAGATAGTGGAAGCAGAGAGAGACAGTTTCTCATGCACTGTCCTTTTAAAGCCCTCAGAACCATGCCCCTGGTCACCAATTTTAATCCATTCACATGGTCCTACAATATAATCAGTTCTTCAAGACCCCACCTTTCAATTACCATAATAGGATTTCCCACCCTCAACAGTTACAGTGAAGATTAAACTTCAATGAGGTGGGGGTAGGGGTGGGGTTGGGGCATCCAGTCTAAAGCAAAATTATAATTAATAAATCATTGATTTAGAAGTTGGTAGCTGAACTAGCTGGAAAAATTGGTTGATTTTAGTGAATTTTTACTAAATGGCTAAGGAGTTTGGATATGGATTCGAAGTCACCAATTTTTTAAACTGGGATAAAAATAGCATTGTTAAAGTCTGGCTTTATAAAGATTTGTCTGGATGTTTGTAGGACAGTGGGGAGTGGGGAGATGCAAAAGATAAGGAGGCCTGTTTCAGTAGGTAGATATACGACCATGAGGACCTGGCCAAAGGACAGTTAGTGGAAAGACAGGCAATACCTGCAAGTAAAAATTCATGAGCTGGGTAAGAAATTTAAAATTGTAAGTTTCAAAAATTACTCCAAGGTTCTGAGAGAGGAATATTGTGATAGAGGAAAGGCAATGAAAACCTCAACAAGCTAAGTTTTTGTCTGATTTCTACACTGTTGCTCTCTGAAGCCTAGAATGGGTTATCATATGTCCCCATTGAACGAATAAATGACATACTGAGATTCTTGATGTTTTCTAGTTCTCATGAAAGCTGTAATTGTAGGTAACTAATAGTCCCAACTATTATCACCACTCTCACCCTATATCAACCTCACCCTGTGCCTGACATATAGTGAGGCTCCAGGATGGGTGAGATCTGTCATAATACCCTTCTTAGCTCAAACAAAAAACAAACAAACAAAGAAAATGTGAGAGAGGGTTAAGATGATAAGGTTTCATGCCATTAAAACAGGCAGTATTCATGAGAACTGGAGGACATCAAGAACCAGGGCAGTGGTCACTTGGGTCACTCGGGTGCTCAATCTCTCCCCCCACCTCCACCCCCACCCCACCCCTGTGTGCATGTGTGTGTGTGTGTGTATCTATTTATTTCTACCTCTATCTCCATCTCTTCATCCCTTCCCACCCTTGGGTATCTTAATCTATTTTAATAAGCACATCTGCACCATTCCCTGCTGTGAATTGGCAGGCTCCCCAGATGTTCCCCTCTAATTCTCCAATTTCAGCTTGTATTTTGCTATTTTTGCATTGATGAAGACTCCAACTTAGACTTTATAGGCTTTCCGTGTGGCTCAAGTTTGGATTAAATGTCTCCCCTGATCTACTTAGCATTGAAAGTGGGTAGGTGGGTCATGAGGTCTATTTCGCTCAAAAGCAAGTTGGTAGAAACATATTATCTGAGAAAATGGTATAAGTGAGGTAGGTGATTTTAAAGTCATGTATGCTACGGTATACATTATTTCTAATCCCTGACAATAGATAGCTCTTGATGAGTTCTAAATATCAGATGAGAAAACTCAGTTTCAGAAGCATTTAGGTAACTAGCCTGTTTCAAAGCTCATAAACGGTTTTAGCGAGATTTAAAATTCACTACTTTGACTCTAAAACTGCTATCTTGACCTTTCCACTTCTTACTGCAAGATATCACTAAGAAAAATATCAAAGTTAACATCAGAATGTCTGTTTGTTTAATTGTGAGTCACACAGGCCTGACTAATGGCCCAGGTGCTAGTAATTGTAGGTAACTAATATCCTTGACTTTTATCACCACTCTGACCCTATATCAACCTTACCTCATGCCTGCTGTATAGTGAAGCTTCAAGATGGGTGAGGTCTCTCTTAACACCTTTCTTGCAATTAAACATTCTGGAAGTTATATGGTTTATTTCTGGCCTTATCAACAGAGCTGCTGGTTTTTGTTTTTGTTTTTGTTTTCTTTTTTTAAATGCAATGTGCCTTACTGTGGATGCCACAGTTATCAAAATTTGGTTGTAGAACTTAGGCAGAAAATGGAAGAACTGTAGATTTATATAACATTAACATCAAGTACAGGTTGGGATGGTTAATTAATGGGTTAGTTGCTTTGTTCGAGGCAGTGGGTACCTGTTCATATTACAAAGAAAAAAGAGTCAGCGGAAAGGGAACAGTTATAAACAAGAGAGACAAAATTAGTGCAGTAAGGCGACTGAGAAGAAAAGAGGAGGTGAGAATAAAATAATTGCTGAGAAAATAGGTGAAGACATACATCTCTTCCTAAGTGACAAGAAGGAAAAGATGTGGTTGAATAAGAAAAATCTCACTAGATACTACCTTCTAAATAAAGAATAAGGAATAAAAAAGAATTTGTACTTGACTAAAGCAGAAAAGGTTTAGAATAAATATTATCCATAAGGTCCTCTCTGCTAGGTTTAAATGGTATTACATTGACATCGATACTCTGACAATATTAATTTATGCACTTATAATGTTATAGATTAGCATTCTAGAGCAGGAAGTACTGTTCAATTATCTTTCTGTGATTCAGATTCTGCCACAGTACTATTCACACAGTAGATGCTTAATAAAAGTTTGTTGAGTGAATAAATCAACTAATGAGAAAACAAACAATATTTGCATTCTATAATTTAACATATTTCACAATTGTTTTTTGAAAATATAAATATTATGCACCTATTTGAGCAATTCTTTTATAGTTTTTTAATCTGCTTATGCATTTGTAAGTCAATTGTAGCAGCAATTTCATATAATCAATACTATTAATGCTTTGTGATATATTACAAGGATAGGAAGAATGATTTTGCTAGGAAATATTATTGTTTAGAAAATGTTTCAAATTTATTTTTATAAAAAGGGAGAAAATTATTGATAAACATATCTAAATTTGAAGATTGGTTATTTTTCAGAGGTTATTTGGGGTCATAATTGTAAATCTCATTACTGTGCTTGAAGGAGGTCTCTTTCATTATTACGGTGCTGAGGTCCATACCCCTGAAGCTAATTGCAGCATAGAGCTGCAGAGTTCTAATTGTTTGCCATCAAAATAGCTGTGTAAGCTTGATTAACAGTGTTCAGCAACATTCATAATAGTCTAAGCCTGGCCCTGCATAAAATAGAAACTGGGAAAAAATCAATAAGATTTAATAAGATCAGGAACAATCACTTACAATAGTACATCAATCACACAAAGTAATAGGTACAGGATTTGATAGGGTCCTGAACTGCCTGAGAGATTCATAACCAGTCCTCGTTAATGATTTGTTCATTTGCATTTTATCAATCCAGCTACAGCTGACAAGCAGAAGGGGCAGGAAAGAAATATGTTGACTTAAACTCATCAGCTTTGCAATTAAAAAAAATAACATATAATAGTAAATGTCTTGTCACATGGAAATCTGATGTTATTACAAAGATGTGTGCAATCATTGGCTCTTCAGACTCAATTGCTGTTAGACTTAACAGAATAGCTAGGATAACAGTGTCCCTGTGGTCACTAGGAAGTCTCAAAAGGTTAGAGAGAATGTACACATGAATATAAATTTCCTCACTATCTCTCATAGAGCTCGATTGCATAATAATATTTAATGCAAAATGTGCATATTCCCTTGTTTTTATCTCTTTGAAATAAATGAAGCTCCTGGCTTTGCCTTAGGCAAAATCTCTATCAAATGCTAAAACAATCATAACGAGATGGCTTTCTGGTGATTATTGCTTATCATTATATTCTCTTTCAGGGGATGTTATGACTTTATAAAGTAATCATACTGTATTTATTATCTTTATTAAAACACATTTTGGAAAGAAAGGTAAATAGATAAAATAAAGTTGTTTAAACAAATTTCTTATTCTAAATAAATGATAGTCAGTACTATGAAAAAAAAAATCTCCCTATAAACAGCAGAGGCATACTGAAAAGTCTGAGCTATCTGCAAGAAATTTATGTGGATTCCTGCTTAGAAAATTTCATACAGGTTTTCTAAAGAGAGAATTATGTGAATGGTGGGTTGCAGAGCACATTGTCAGAAACCAGCAGTGCTACCAGCCAAAACGTGGATTAATTAGTCTCTGTCCAAAACTTCGGTAAATAATGTGCTCCTTCAGAGAAAAACGTTGTGATTCAGGTCTTTGTAGATGATGTTTAAACAGCTGATTTCTATATAGGATGTTTTAATTCAGTCCGAGTACAGGTAAAACCCCATTATGAGAGACTCCATGTGGTCTCTAAATTGTTTTGTTGTGATTTGGTTAAAATGAATAAATACATTTATAACATTCTCAGTGTGTAGTACATACTAGAGAGGCAGACTTGATGCTAGTCTCTCTTCTATTGAATTAACACATGAAAGAAATGCTTTGAATAGAAAGGGGGAACCAGGAGCAAAATATACTTCTCACATACCTTTCAGGCTTTCTCTAAATCCTGGATAACTTTCAAAATGGTTTTGGTATTAAGATAAAGTTTTTATGTTTTCTTTCCTTTCTAAAGACAGCGTTGATTAAGCTCACCAGATATTTGAGATCTAAAAGAATGAAGAAAATAAAAAGTAATTATTATTTGTTATCTTGTCAAAAATAACTGTAAAGGACTCAATGATATGCTGCTTAGTTTGCTTTCCTTACAAAGCAAACCACCCAGAATCAAATGCTTCAATTATATAGGTTAACTCTTCTAAGGCCATTAAACAGAGAGAGCATTAGTAAATTAACCAAGAATCAATTTATAGGGTGCCAATTAGCCTAAAAGCAAATTGACAAATGTCCAATTTACTGAAAGATCAATTCACACTCGATGATCTGTTTTTGGTGAATTGGTTGGCTTTGAAGATACAGTTATCTGTATTTTCAGTTTTATGGGAATTATTGTTACCAGCTTTGCTGGAATATGGAAGTGATTTTATTATTTTAAACATTCTTACCTTTCATTTACTGAAGAAACATTTTTAGCACTGGCACTATAACAGGCCTGAGAGACACAAGTAGTATTAAAACATGTATACAAAAGTTTACATTGTAGCAGAAACAGGCAGTCAGAAACAGTATATATTTTGTAAATAATCTAATAAAAATATTAATAATGTGCTCTCAGGGCTCAGAAGAAGGCTTAATTAATTAATTGTGTGGAGGTTTACAAGGACATAAAGGCCTACAAGGAAACATAAACCCTACAACTGCAAAGAATTGAAGTCTCACCACAACCTGCATAAACTGGGCAGCAGATTTTCCTCCAGAGACTCTAGAAAGGGAGATAGACCTTGATTTTGGTCTTGTGAGACCCAGAACAGAGGAACTAGCTGAACCACAGTTTGTCCAGACTTCTAACTCATGGGAACTGTGAGATAATAAGCGAGGGCTGTTTTAAGCTACTACATTTTGTGGTCATTTTTTTATGGGAGGAACAGAAACTCTGTATGATCTGTTCTCCAGGTTCTGTTATTTGCTTCTGGCTTATTTTGCATACCATTTACTCATCACTTCAGAACCTGTTGGCCTTATCTGTCTTTTATTTCATCCACTAATGCAGTGACCAGTTCTGCAAAGGCTCTGATAAACAGAATTGTCTTGACATTTCGCAGATGTCATGCTGTCACGCTGCTTCCCAATACTGATAGCATTATTTCAGTTGGACCAGGTGAGCAAGGCCTGGAAAGTATGCTTGATGTCCTAGTAAACCACATTTGTGTGAGAGGATAGAAGATTAAACCTCAAGAAACTACAAGTGAACATTTTAGGAATTTAAAGATATGAGGCATCCTGTGACATCCCTTTTCTCTTTTTCTTCTTATTTACTGTTATTGTTACTATTTTTATTATTACTATTTCTGCAATTGCTTTTGTAATTCACAACTTGCCATTAAGAGTCACAGTGTCTGGGGCCGGCCCGGTGGCGCACTGGATAGTGCGCCGCTTGGGAAGCGCGGCGGCACTCCCGCCCGAGGGTTTGGATCCCACATACAGACCGGTTCCCGCTCACTGGCTGAGCGAGGCGCGGGAGCAACACCGAGGGTTGCAATTCCGTTGCCGGTCCCCGGTCCAGTACGGGGGCAACACTGAGGGTTGCGATCCGTTGCCGGACACAGAAAAAAGACAAAAAAAAAAAAAAAAAAAGAGTCACAGT